>NC_056725.1:169573894-169763894 GCF_019279795.1 Protopterus annectens
ATTTTTTTTCTTCCAATATAGCTGCCCGTAGTTGTGCGGGTTTGCACGGGTTTGCCCATTGCTTAGTTACAGTTAGCAGCTTAGACACCAGAAGAGGATAATAAGAAAAATATATGCAAATTAAGCAACATAGCGATAGCGTAGTGGTTAGAGCCTTCGCACAAAGAGGAGGCATTTCCAGTTCGAGTCCCACTACTGCACATTCCATTTTTTGTGGGAAATCTGTATACAAAAATATTTCCTGACATTTTTATGTATAAGTTTTGTAAAAAGCATTGAAATGTTAAATGTAGTAGTGAATGAATTATATATATATATATATGAAGGTGAAATGTTTATGCATTCTGAGCCATGAGTACCCTATTTTAAGCAATATAAAGCACTGCTAAGCACATTTTACCAGTATTGAGCATATTTAAATACAATTGAGCGTAGCTGCGCACCGCGCTAACCAGTGCAACTTCGGGCAACGTCAAGCAACGTTGAGCAACGTTGAGCAACACTGGGCAAATTCAGGCAAAGTTGGGCAAAGTTGAGCAAAGTTGGTTAAACACGCTCACACCTGATTTACTGTTCCTTAACCATTATTGAGCATATTTAAATACAATTGCGCGTAGCTGCACACCGTGCTAACCAGCGCAACCACAATGTATTTGCACGTAGTTGCACACCGCGCTAACCAGCGCAACGTCAGGCAACGTCGAGCGATGTCAAGCAACGTTGAGCAACATTGGGCAAAGTCGGGCAAAGTTGAGCAAAGTCGGTTAAACACGCTCACACCTCCTTTACTGTACCTTAACCAGTCAGGTGTAGTCAGCAGGAAAATAAAAAGCAGTGACAGGGCTCGAACTCAGGATACTGTGCATTATAGTCACAGTAATTAATCACTAAGCCATGACAGCATTTTACAAACATGCACTTTCAACAGACACATATCTATCAAAGGAATTTTAAACATTGCCAATATCAGCTAAGCAGGCATGCCCACAGCCGAGCTTTTCCAAAACTGGCCAATCACAAATAAGTGCAGGAAATGAGGCATATTTAAGCTCCGCAGGTGGGAATACTTGCTATAACTGGTTGTAGCTTCCATCTGCAGTCAGCATGGCTGGTGTTGGTGAAGGCAATCGATTTAGAGCACAACGCTGGGCATCCAGGAGTCCAAAAATTATAGTTTGGCTCCTCGTCCACAAACATGAGGAAAGACTCCTGCAGGGCCAGTACCAGGGTACCCAATATAAAATGGAGGCCTGGAACAGTCTTATCCGTGATCTCACCAGTGCCACTGGTGTTCCTTAGACTGGTGAGCAGGTCAGGCACCATTATTCTGACCTGAAGCAGCGTAGCGGGGATGAACTGGACCAGTGGATCCAGGAATCTCTTATGATGCCTAATGCCCCAGTACTGCGTAAGTAGCCATTGTATTAAGTAGTTAAGAATTGCTATGCTTGTCAATACTATGGATAGGTATTTCTCAATATCACTGCATTTACTTCAGAGCTGCAGGTGACCGGGCTATGAACCTGCAAGCCCATGAAGATAGGCTGCAAAGGCTGCGTCATGAGGCAGGTTAGTAATTATTCTGCATGTACTGTTATATAAAATAAATGAGAGAGTCTTCAAAAAGTCTTTTAACCCAATAAATAAAGGTGCAATAATCCTTTAATAAATGTATGATTCATGGAGTGCATCTGTGTCATTTTCTTTGATATGTTGTTGTACTGTTGCATTCTACAAATAGTAGTGGTGTATTAAGCAGTTTCAACCCACACTTGGGTAGGCCCATATAATGTGGATGAAGGGAATGCCAGTAGCTTGTATGCATATGTACAGCCCTCAACTGTTGGTTCATGGCCAGCTTGTACAGGTTAATCTGGCACATGAGTAGCTTGGTATTGTGTTCCCCAGAAATGTCAGTGTGCTGCCAGAAATGTAGGGAGCTCTTAACATATAACTGATAATTTCACCTGAACATATCTAGATAATTATATGAAAGTAGAGCTGTCAGTGTACCATCTTAGCAGTAGTGTGTGTGAGAAACTCTCAAAATATGTTGCAGTAACATCGGCATCTTGGACAGTTTGTAAGTAAGATACTGCTCATGTATATAATGATCTAGCAAAATCCAATTGCAGAATATAAGGACATTGGGTAGTGTAATAATACATGTAGGGGACATATAACTGCAGTTAATAGGAATGTAGTGAAAACTAGAAGGATATATAAGTTGTTGATTGAGCTATCTTTTTCCACCCTAGTGTATGTGCATAAAAAATGCAATTCCACACCTCAATTGGTATGTCTAATCTCAAAACATTTGTTGGGACATACGTCCTATTGGTTTATAAAATTTTGCATTTATTTCTATGCATGTGCCCTGTTAAAATACCACAATATTGGTGACCTGTTGCCATCAATTAAACCTGCATGCTGTTGTAATGTCCACTATTGTTCTATATATGCAAGTGTCATGCTTGCATTTCAACTGTTGAAAATCTGGTGTGTTGGGTTAATGGGAATACTTCTGGATGCTGTTATAACTAACTGGCAAAGCTGTTGACTGTTACTAACCCATATTTTTATTAAACTCTCCAAAACATAGTTCGCATGGGAAGGCCGGTCCCAGCGGACCCACCTGTCCCACCTCAGCTGGCCATGGCACCTGGCACCAGCAGATCCGGTGCCCAGCCTGGGACCTCCTCCTCCTCCACTGGCCCTGTGCCACCTTCGGGTGGAAGCACTGCAGGGGATGGGGCTTGGTCCCCCCATGTAAGTGTGGGCGGAGAGGAACCTATCACCCTTCACAGGGTCTGGGTTGTGGTGCATAGAGAAATTGAATGTTCTGTTGCAGAACCTCTACGCCAGCTTGAGGTCTGAGTGGCAAACTCACAGGTCAGCCTGCCCCTCTTACACAGCACCCAGCACAGCCACCTTCTGGGCTGTGAAGGTGCAGTGGTGACTGCCCATTGGTGGGGACCTCAGTCCCATTGTTTCCATCTGGGTGCTCATGGGCTTGTAATTTCCAAACATCCCTCCCCGTCAAAGGTGTTCACCCACCACATGTGTCATATACCGCCCCTGTATGTGTCTTGTTGGTCTTGTCTCTTTACCTCTCAACCTACCTCCCCAAATATACCTATCCCACATTCCACTCTCACCTGAAAAAAAAAGGGCAATCTGCTCCCAAAAAAAAATTATGCCCCATACATAGCTGCCCATTTTGCACATGTGCACTGGACACATGAAATGTTATTTAATTGGCATTACAACATACTTTGTTGTCCTTACCCCTCTCTCAGGGGTTGAAGGGTTCATATCTACCTCCAAATTTATTGCAATTGCACAGCTGTTGCTGTTGAAGAAATGGGCAGCTATGGATCTTCCCCACACTCGTCCTGCACATCCCAAGCTATTTTCCATACTGTCTTTCCCTCTTTGTGCCCCTTTTTCACCACTTCCCTATCTCCCCATTTTTCTTTTCTTTCAAAGAAATTAGCACGGGTGAGCGGGAGTAAGCAGGGGTGTAGCTAGGATTTTCAAATTTGTACTCACAGCTCTCAAACTGCTACCCTCCCTCCCCATCCAAGCTACGGCCATTCTCGTAATTCACGGTTCGCTCTTTCAGTGTCGATGAAGAGGCATTCGATGTAATGCCTCTTCAGTAATATAATATAAATTCACTCAAACTCGGTTCCTTGAATTGAAAATTAACCTGAAATGTCAGTTCTTTGAAAAATGCAGCATGGTAGTTGGGGTAGAGAATTTATGCTTTTGTTTTCTGTAACTAAGGTACAGGTTTTGAGCATGAGTAAATTACTAACCACCTGCTACCACTAACTAGGATGTTTCATTCACACACACACCCCTACCTACCTCTTAGTGCAAGAAATATGGACAAAGCCTAAAATAAACAGGGACAGATATTAAATAATGCTCTCGTGAACTTAGAAAGTTGCTGGAATAACAGGATTTGTGCTAGTATGAGAAAGTTGCTAGAATAACAGGATTTGTGTTGGTATGAGTTTTTCTAAAGGACATGAAGTCTGAAACTCAAATGTCTGTCATTATTTAGCAACTTCAGCCTTCAATGATTTTCTAGAAAATCACAAAATTTATGAGGAACAGACAAAAAATATGTGGCAAAATCTGGACATTCTGAAAAATTTGGACAGTTGAGAGGTATGCTACCTACCACACACACGCTCACACACACACACACACACACACACACACACACACACACACACACACACACACACACCTCTCAACCTCTTACAGAAACAAACTCATAAATAAAACTGAGGCAAAGGCCCAAAAATAAGGACATTTTTTTTAAATATTGCTCTTATAAACATAGAAAGATAATAGAATAGTAGTAGGTCTTGCATTAGTACGAATTTTCTGAAAGGTATGAAATCTGAAACTCAAATGTCTGCCATTATTTTCTAACTTCAGTCTTTAATGATTTGCCACTAATTTGCCAGAAAACCACAATTTTATGAAAAAAATGGACCAAAAATGTGATGCAAAAATATAAAATTGCCAGACAATACAGCTGGAAACCTGTCAAAGAAGGGACACCATTTTAATATGAGCACAGTTAACTTAGAGCAGCTGACAAAATTAGAGAATCTACACGCATTTCTGAAATAAAAGTAATGTATAACTCTGATCATTACAGTTATTTATAAAAGTAAAGTAAACCCTCCATGTTTTCTTCCAAAATTGCTATTTTGTGGAGATATTATTAGGGGGAGAGCAACATTTTGAGCCAAAACTGAGGACAGTTGAGAGGTTTGGATATTCCTAATTCTATAAAGCAATTTATTTGCACATACCTCTCAACCTCTTAATACAGGAAATCTGGACAAGGCCAAATATATTGGGGAACATACAAACAGTACAAAAAATTGACCTTGTATAAACTTAAGACAGTTGCTAGAATATCAGGTTTTGCTTTAGCATGCATTTTTCTGAAGATTATGACGTCTGAAACTTAACGTCGGTCATTATTTAGTGACTTAATTCCTAAATGATTTGCCAGAAAAAGTTTTATTTTGCATTTTACAGCACGAACACCAATAAATATCTGCTAAACAAAGCAATGCAGTCTCACAATGAAACTAGACTTAGCATTAAAACTTCTCTGCCCTTGAAACTCACATTCATTGAAACAGCATTGAAACCCACATTCAAAGAAAATACATTTTGCCAGTGGCAGATAAAGATTAACTTTGGGCTGTTTTCAAATCATAGGCCCCTTGCACATGAAACATACACGTGCTCTTTGATACACCTTCCATCATAAAAGTCTACTCAAACTTCTACAGTCCACCAGTAGCAGTAAATATGCACAATCTCTGAACTAGTAAAAGCCATCTACATAATTCCACATTACCGAAATCTGTAACTAATGAAGAGGCTGCTGCTAGCAAACAACTTTATATTTTATGGTTTCATCTACAAATAATGTGCCTGTTGCCCTTGAGGAATATATTGCCTATGTTGCATTAAAAACAATGATACACTAGTAATATTGCAATAGGGAATGGATGGTAAACTGATAACAGGTTCATAGTTACTACTAGATACCTTCGCCAAAACAGGCTACAGCATCCACCCCCCTTTACAACACAGTACAGTTTCAGCAATACATCTTACCTACAGTGGGAGAAGAACCCACAGCCTTCTGCATCAAAAGCAAGTACACTACCTGTTGTGCTATTAACAGAACAAGCAAACTCTACATCAGCAGCACTAAACTTAAGTTTCCCTGCAGCTCTCAGCTCCTTGTAAAATGTTGACACTCAGCTGTATCTCTGAACTTTGCAGCACAAGAAATCTGGAAAAAGCCAACATTTATTGGGGGGGGGGACAAAAGCCCAAAAAACAGGGACACATTTTAAACATTGCTTGTATAATTTTGAAAAGTTGCTAGAATAAAATGTGGTGTTTATCACCATGTATGTCTTGAATACAGAACCATATACACTATAGTCAGTGCAATATACCACTATGCTAAATCAGCAGCTTGAAAAACAGGAAGACAAACTTAATGGCTATCATTTAGATAGCTCTCAACCTCTTAACACAAAAAACCTGGACAAACAAAGCCAATAATGAGGGAATACAAATTCAGTTCTGACTTCACACCTTAGCACAAAAAACCTGGACAAACATCAAAAACAATAATGCGAGAAATACAACTTCAGTTCTCACCATAGCTCACAACCATTAGAAAAGCAAATCTGAACAAAGTTCAGAAATAGTGGTGGTTAGGGACTTTAGGCTGTTCTTACCCTGAAGCAAAGGTACAGGGTTTGAGCCTGAACACCTACACCCAGCAGGTGTATTATGTGGTGACATTTTCAGACACACACACCTTCCATTTGTGAACTGCATGCCCCTTGCCTATACACACTTGTCTGCCTTCCTTCCATTTGTGAACTGCATGCCCCTTGCCTACACACACTTGTCTTCCATTTGTGAACTGAATGCCCTGCCCCTTGCCTGTTGTAATGCATTTACTTCAATTGTTGATTGCCTTCCTTCCATTTGTGACCTGAATCACACACACACCCCTTCCATTTGTGAACTGCATGCCCCTTGCCTACACACACTTGCCTTCCTTCCATTTCTGAACTGAATGCCCTGCCCCTTGCCTGTTGTAATGCATTTACTTCAAGTGTTGATTGCCTTCCTTCCATTTGTGAACTGAATGCCCCTTGCCTGTCATAATGCACTTACTTCAATTGTTGATTGCCTTCGCCTGTCGATAATTCATTTGCGAATGCCCGATTGTTTCCGATAATCCATTTGCTTGCCAAACTATGCGAATGCGAATGCCTGATTGTTTCCTGCTCACCCTTGCCTTCCAATAAATCATTTGCTTGCCTTACAACTCAGTGATTGTTTCCCGCTCACAGCCAGCCAGCTGGACATGATGTGAGCTCACTTCCGACTGGCTGGTATGCTCCTTAAAGGAGCCAACACCCTTTAAAATACGTACGCATTTTTTTCCCCAAAAAAGCTACCCCCTTCTAAAAAAAGTTGTACTGAAATCAGTACAGTGCATATGCCTCCCGACGTCCCTGGGAGTAAGCATTATTAAGCAGTAATTAGTGGGTTTGCACGGGTTTGAGCTTGTTTGCGCTTGGATAAGCAATGTGCAGCATTGCGCAAACCTGCTTACAACTGCTTAAAAGTGCCTTAGTCACTCTGTATGTGAGGGCCCTTGTTCTGCTCAGGAACAAAATAAAACACCTCTGTAAGTCTCGAACCCTGGACCTTGCACACACTACACAACATGAAGTACCATTAAGTCACGGTAGATATACATCAAGGTGGTGCTTAAATAATTATATCATGCATCAGAATGAGTGAATGTAAAGTAAAATTCGGAATACCATACCACACAACTTGTTCTCTGGATGTTGACCAACAGTTGTGGGATTACATTACATGACTGTGATAAGAGAAGCAGCCATTCTAGGAGGAAATAATGTTACACTATCACCTTACAACCCCACACAGTATCACAGCAGGACAAACCACTGGCATATCTGTTTAGGGCAGAGGCCATACCTCTCAACTGTCCCTAATTTTCAGGGGCGTCCCTGATTTTGACCCAAATGTTAGCTCTGTTCCTCTGAATCCCTCCTAAAACTACTGACTTTGGGCAGAAAGGTAGTGAATTACACTTAATGAATAATGACAATAATTAAGAGACAGAGACTTCTTTTACTTCAGAAAAGGTGTATTAATTCATATGCTCTGATTTTCTCAATGTTTCAACTTAATGGCACTAATATTTTAAAGGTATACCTGATTGTCCCTGAGTTTTTCTTGACTTTTCCCTGATTCTGTTCAAATATGTACCTGATTGGTTGAGAGGTCTGGCAGAGGCAGAAACATAGAGGCACATTAGCCTTTCTGCTGTTACACACTGTGCAAATAGCTTTGGAAGGAGTTTTGGAAACATACCCTTATGTAGGAATAAAACACTGAAATACAAATGGATGTAGCCAAGTACTGGTAGCAACCAACTGTAAGAACGCCATTGCTCTATTTCTGAAAAGACCTGTATGGTGCACAGACAAAAAATCACAGGCTATTCTCTGGCTATCATGTGGATAGGTCCACAGTTGGGAGTTACGCAGACAGACTATATGCCTTGATAAACTAACATGTACACAGCAACCCTGTAAGTCCAGCAAGATACAATCCACAAAATACTACTTACACTCTCTGTACTTCTGCAGCCTTACTCAAATGTAGAATATACCTGTGTCTGCAGGGTCTGCCAAGGATGTAGGTAAGCATACTCTGAGCAGCTCGTGCTAATGTCAACACCAAAAATGCACAAACTGTTTAGAACTGTGTAAATGAATAATCACAGTATAGCAGTTCACAAACAATTATTGTGTGAAAGGAATACATCTCTATAACTATCTTTGTATGGCAGTTAATTGTAACAGTTGAAAAGAAAGTACATCTTTCCATGTATCTTGGGGTAACATTTTGAGGGGTGAGTACATTTCTACACTGACAAGTGGGTACTGGAAGCAGCAACATTAGGTCAGAGTACAAAATGTAAATCTCTGGCTACACCTGTGGCTTCTGATATAAAAACTATACCAACCTTCTGTCTTAAACAATGATGTCCACACCAAACAAGGATGATCTCCATCTTGGAAAGCTGAAAGGGCCACGCCTACATGAGTCAGCAATTTATAGTACTGGGTTGCTATGACAGTGATTACTTCAATTACTACACAGCAGGCTGCATGCAATTAGCAAATGGTGTGCACTAATTGGTGCAGAGGCCATCACATGCTCATGTGCAATTCCTACAAAAGCAGGCTGCAATCTCTGCCAACAAACTCAATCACTCTATTGCAGAGACTGACAGAGAGAGAGAGACAGAGAGAAAGAGAGAAAAGGAAAAATAAATATTACCAAATTATACAAACGAAAGGCATATGACACATATGTATTTACTGGCATGTAGTAGATGTTATTGAAGAATAGTTTACATAATGTGAAACATTCACATGTGGCAGCAGTACTTCTTTCTGCACAGATGTTCTGCTTAACTACTGCTATGGACAATACTGTGTGTACCCGTGGGCAGTGGGACATACATGTGAAATGTGTAGCTCAGCATTAAATGTCAAAGATCTGATCCATGTTATCTGTGTTCTGTACAGTAGTGTGGCCAATGGCTGTTGGGGGGATTAGCGCTGACATTATATAAACATGGGTGTGACAGAGCAACACATGCATGATAGTCATATTAAAGTGTAGCTTAGCATTGGCAACTGCTGTAGCAGTCTAGTATGCTTATCTAGTAGCTGTTACCATATATACCCCCCCAATGCTAGTCTGTGATCATATGTGACACCTGTTTGTATTGCAGCAAGGCCCAACAATTCAGCTGTGAGGTCCAGGGACTTACAACAGTGTGGGCCATGTGTGTGTATGCCACACACATACAGAGAAATATATATGTGTCAAATATATTCACATCTGTATATGTGCATAGTGCAGGGGACATATTGCAACTGTTTGCGAAGGGGGGAGATATATATGTTGGTGAAGGTTAGTATGCACATATTTGTATATAGGTTTTAGTGTGTGACAAACAAGACAGCATACAGTGCTGGTATATGACATGTGGTGGTTAAACACTGTGGGTGGTTTGTTCAGTTTGCAATGTTGAAGCCAGTAAGGCCTGCTAAAGCTACCTGGGCTGTGAACACCTTCAATGCATTTATCCCAAGACTGTGTGATGTTATTACATTACTGTACACCTTACATCCTTTGTATAATTGATATTCTCACTATGAAAGGTGAAATGTATATGTGCCTATATATATATATATATATATATATATATATATATATATATATATATATTTATTTATTTATTTATTTATTTATATATATATATATATATATATATATATATATATATATATATTTATATATACTCATACACACCTACATCTACTTGTTGCAATAGATTCTCTGTACTGTTGACAGACTGTGATGGTCAATATGTTTGTGAATAAGTCAAAGATATGTATCTGTGGGATAGCTTACTAGGAAACTGTTCATGTTATGGTATTCTGGGTCCTTGCTCTGATCCTAGCAAAAGCTGTGTATTCTGTTGCTAGGCAGAACAAGCTATTGCATACAGTGTGATTAAGTCCCTTGGTTTTAACTAGGGTGTGTCATTGGAGGCTAAAGCACTACATCTATGATAATTGATTGGTACCGATGTTGATTGCAAATCCTGTGTGTACTGTAGTACTAATTGAAGCTCTGGGCCTGTACAGCAAAGTATGGTGTATGTCCACATTGCTTGCATCCACTGTTTTGTGTGGTTCCCTGTATTCATCACAGATTACATTTCTCAAGATTAGGGTTGTGTAAGTACTGACACACAGTACTGTATAGTACACACTGAAAGCTTATCTGCGTTGTCATACCTTTGTGTCCTGTAATTATGTCTGACGTTTGTGTGAGTATGTCTGTAACATGTTCTTTGACATATGTGTGGTAATACATATAACTGTGTATCTAGCAACATTCATAGTGAACTACAGCAGTATGTGACCTATATTCCCAATTGTGCACATATTTTGGCCACAGGTTTGGCATTAACAAGTTGCGTGATATAATATTAATACATTTACTAGAACTTACACTGATTGTGATGGATGATATATTTCTTTACACATCAGCTTGATGTATATCTGCTGTGGCTAGGTGGTGCATCATGTTGCATACAGTGTGCCAGGTACTCTTGTATAGTCTTTTATAGTGATTTTATTTTGTTGCTGTGCAGGACATGGTTCATTGGATAGAGAGTGAGCAAGGCACTTTCAAGCAGTTGTGGGGTGAGCAGTGATAAGTGGCAGTTACAGTGTTTCACTCTCGGTTAGCTTATAGGTTGCTAAACTTCCATAAGCTGTGCTTACCCTTCTGAAAACCCACTTGCAAATGCTAAAATGTGCCTTATTATATCTGTAGCCCCTGACCTTTGTTTTGGTTAGTAACAAAATAAAAAGCATTTACTAGGAAAAAACCCACAACCATTCACATCACAGCATACGTGATTTGCCACTAAGCCATCTCAGATATACATATCATTTATGTATTCACAAAATAATATCCAGTACAATCATACAGCACTACAGAAAATGTACTCCAACATGTAGATGTATGTGTGTGAGTAATTATTGTAATCTGTGCTCAGGTACAACATATTGTATTATGTGTGTAAGTATATATATATATATATATATATATATATATATATATATATATATATATATATATCAGTTCAGTGATATCTGTACTGTATAATGTTAAATGTGCCATATGACTTGCTCAGACATATTTTTGTATTTATGTCTTCCAGGGATCATGGTCCACCACAGGAACCCAAGTTACAGTAGGGCTGAAGAGGATATCATCACTAGCATCATGATTCAGCACTACCGTGTGCTACTTTCATGAATCAGCCAGGACCAGCAGGAGCTTACTACAATGTGGCAAGATCTTGTCTGCAGGGTCAATGAGGTAGGCCTGCATAACCGCACATATGAGCAGGTATGCCACCACTGCAGTGATCTTCTCCGACATGTCCGTCAGCATGCCGCTGATGTGCGTATGGAACAGCTTGCAACAGGGGGTGGTGTTAGCATCCACCCCCCCTCACCAGAGTGGAGAATCTGCTCATGAGCCTGGCGGCACCTGCCCAACAACCACAGCAGCAGACATACACCATGATGGAGGTTGGAGCCACCCAGCAAGCACACATGGAGCATGCAGGTAAACATGGCATATCTGTAGACTACTGTTATCTGTATTGGTAGATCATGCATATGTGAGATGTGGAGTGTGTCGTTCAAAGATGTGGAACCTGTTGTTGTGCAATACTGATCATTTGGAACATAAGCTGTAGCCCTGTGAATGTAAACTGTTGTACTGTAAGATTGCAAACACACAGTAGCAATGCCACAGTTGTGACCACTGACAAACTGTCTCATCTCTATGTAGGTACCTCTGGGGTAACATGAGGCAGCGGACAGATGCTGGTGAGTGTGTTCTACATTTATTATTGGAAATAAAAAGTGCATGTCATAGTTAAGGTGTAGGCCATGTACACATGTAACACACCTACCCATAATGCATGCTGTGCATGTTTGGTGTAAGAGCACATACATCTCACTAATGTGATTAGCAGCCTCAATCACATACAATACCCAGACCATCTCACACAAATGTGGCTAGACTGTAGTGACCATTGGATAGGCACAGTTGATACTCAACATGCACATAACATACACATCTATGTAATACACACAACATTTAACATGCTACACATAAAGGATTCCCAACCCCTCTGTAATGACACACTCCAGTATCCAAAATATCATCCACACATTACACAGAATATACCTGAGGGGTAGAGGCCTATCCTGGGGCATTTAAACACTCTGCACCACACTACACATTCATGGCAGAGAATGCTCCTTATTGGCCTCCTTACAAAATCACGTAACAACTGGTTGTGAAATGGTGAATTTAGTCAAGGTAGTACAGTTCCAGCACAGCATGATTTGTGCTGGTTTGTGAAACATTTGTAGCCTTGAGTGACCACCTGATGCCTCATGATGATGGCCTATGGTGCTATACCCCATCCAGTTATTGTAACCACAGTACAACACATAGCTGTCATTGTTACACACCATAATGATGTGTGTGTGCACACATATGCACCTCTAAACGGTATGCATACCAATCACCAGTTGCACAACTGACACATATATGTCTTGTGATGCTACTGAGTGGCTAGGTCATATGACACATATTGGGTATGTGTAGTGTTTAAATATGCAGTCATGTTTTAGCATGCCATGTCATGGATGAGATCTACACTCACCATATGTACCGTACATTGGGTATGTGGCTGAATGGTAGTCTATCAGTTATCCATGCACCACTGATGATGTTGTGTGAATACTCATCATGCATGTGTTAAAAATGTGTCCACAATTAACAAGCGTCCACAATTATTTGCTAAAAACAGAGAGGCTGTAATCAGTATTGGATACCTATCTGACACACAGATACACATCCAGCAATGGTATGTACACCTGTGAGTTATGGTGCACAGTACATCACAGGGTTATGAATATCTGCACAGCAATGTTGTGTCCATGTATACATTGTGTTCCGGGGGGGCCATCACCAAATAACAAAACACATGCATCAAAGCCATGTTTGCTGTTAGTAACAAGGATTGACTACACTTGCACTGCATGCTGTTGAGCAACACATGTCCTGAATGCTGACAGGTGTGATATGACTGTTTTGCTTGTGATACTGTACTCCACCATCACCTGCTATTGTGTATGTTCTGTGATTGCTGGTGTGTGTATCTGCTTTTGGGAGGAGTGTAGTTTTGTGTGTGTGCATGTGTGCATGTGTGCATGTGGTCTGAAGTCATGTTCAGGTCTTAAAGTGTGTTTCCTGATTTCCTCCCACAGGTGGCAATGTGGGGCTGGTTTAGTACAGCAGTGAACCTGATGTCACTGAGACAGACAGTGATCATGAGGATAGGTGTGTTGAGGCACAGGCAGGTTTGTCAGGGTCTGTTGCTGGGCCACCAATTTACAGTACACAAGTCTTCACCCCATCCATGCACACAGTCATACTGCCTGTACATCCATCATCACCATTGCCCTTAGCTGAGGGATAGTGTATGGTTGGCACTGGCCAGGACAGTGTGGTATCTATGGCACATGTATCAGGATGCAACAGCCATAGCCAAATGTCTGGAATGGTACCACATAGGCAGATGCTCAGGGGTTCTCGTCAGAGCACTGCTGGTCATCATGCCCACTGGCAGATGTGCCACACCTCTTTCTACCACACCCATGTTCCAGGCTGTCATGGAGGCACAGACACAAATGGAGCGGTACACCAGACAGGGGCTAAGGGCACAGAGGGCTCATTACACCTCTGTAAATGACAGTATCTGTGACCTAGCAGGTGCCATACATAACTACACTGAGGTCATTGATAGGCGTTGGGGTGAGACATTGGATGTCCTCCACAATGTAATGTCCATGTGTCTGGAAAGTGCGGGATGGTTGAGAATTCGACGTGGATGTATGCCAGCAACATCACCAGCTGAAGGTCACTGTGGATGTCCAGCAAGTCACAGCTGCTCCCGTAGAGCCAGTACCAGCCCCAGCAATGTTGGGGGGGCTGTCCATAGACCGTCCTAGCAGACCACATGACATGGCTCTGGTCAGTCCCAGCAGGGACCTGGACCAGTGGACATTTGTCAACCTCTTTGGATAGTACCCAATCTGGATTAGTACCTGATACTGTCTGTAACACCTGTGCCAGGCACATGTTCCCTATCCATGGCCAGAGACTGTGATCTGTAAAGCCTGCCAGATACAGTCTGTAACTGTCTCACATATCCCCATATATGGCAGCCACATGGTGGAACTGTGTGCATGCAGAAACACACACACATAAACCAGTAACCTAGGGCAAACACATACCCGCACACATGACATTAACATTGACCCATAACAGTACTCAAGGCCCTCACACACACACTCACACACACACATGTCGATTGTATGGCTCAGTGTAGACCTCTGGCAAACCAACAACACACCTTGTGCATATGATAAAGCATGTGCCACCTCCTGTCATCAGTAACATTGATGCAGGAACAGGCTAACATGGTGCTGATACACAGGGTAACTTTAATAATGTACAGCAATGGTTGGATGTGTAGCATGTTGTCAGCAGTAAAGTGTAATGATATCCTTGAAGGTGTAGCTGAGCAGGCATGATGCATTAAAGCTGTAATTAGCAATGCTGTATTGCTTTCACCAGTGTTTATTCCAATTGTGTTTTGTTTGCCCATGTGCCACTTGGCTGATGTGTGTAGTTGTGTCAGCATGCGTTATACAGTAGACAGTAAGTGCGGGGTGTGTGCAACACAGGTTTGCAGGTATCCATTTGTGAATATGGTGGAGGTGCACTGTCTCCATGTACATGCATATTGGACACATGGGCAGGGTGACATGCCCTGTATTGGCCAGTGTTAACGCTCCATAGTTTCTATTGGTGGCCAGTATGCATTGTACTACACACATTTTAGAACTTGAGTATGCATGTGTGTGTATGATACGGGTTGACAATGCGCTGTGGGTGATGCTGTTGTTGCTATCTGTCATTGGTTTGCATTACTAAGGTTAACACTGTCCCAGCTGCATAATCCTTTAGTAATGCACACTGTTCCCCTACAGGGTTGCATGGACCGTGCTATCACAAACACAAGAAATTCTCACTTATACAGTAAAAGTGCATTAGTCTCATGGACTCCTGCCATAAACTAAATATATAATAGAAGGTGTGAAGTTGTACCAAAAAAGAGTTACATACCAAGAAGGGATAACCTCTCTGGTCAGTATCATTGGGAAAATACAAGCCCTTATTAATCATACAAGGCAAGCTTCAAAATGCAAATTGGCAAGGATTCTAAAGACAACACTAAAGCTTTCTTTAGTGTTGTTTATAATCTACAGGGGCAATCTCAGATCAGGTCACAGTTAATGTAAATGGTCACAAAGTACACTTATCTGACTGACATTACTAATATCTTGTCAGACAGTTTGAATGCGGATTTCACCACCCTGTCATTACACAAGGGCCACAATTCCATACCTGAAGAATGTAAAACCTGATGATTCACAGACACTCTAGTTAAAACATCTCTTTACCAAAGTCCAAACCACAGTGGCAATTGTACTGGACAGTGTCCCTGGCTGTGTCATACACAAGCTGACATATGAAGTCACCACTCACCTAAACACTCTGTCCAGATGCAGCCTCTATACAGGTTACATACTTGTGAAATGACGCACGGTAATTGTGTTCACAGTCCGCAAGGGTTGAGCTACAATGTCTTCTTCTCCTTTCAGATGTTCCCATTAGGGGTCGCCACAGTAGATCATCTGTTTCCATTTCTTCCTGCCCTCTGCATCTTGCTCTGTCACACCATCCACCTGCATGTCCTCTCTCTCTACAGTCATAAACCTCATCTTAGGCATTCCTCTTTTCCTGTTACCTGGCAGCTTCATCCTTAGCATCTATTTCACAATATATTCTACATCCCTCCTCAGCACGTCAAACCAACGTAATCCTGCCTATCTGACTTGGTCTACTTACCTTCAAACCTGGGCTGACCCTCTAATATACTTATTCCTAATCCTGTCCACCATCGTCACACCCAGTGCAAATGTTAACATAAATTGATTAAGGGTAGAGCTATAACAGATCCTGGAAACTCTCACCCTATAAGCCAGACAAATGTTATCTGGAAGGCTATGGAGAACAACATTATGGAACTCATTAACAGAGACATTATGAACCTGCAAACACTGCACCACACCCACTTAGGTTCTCTAAAGGCCAGATCATAGCTCCTACACCTAGTAGACTTCAGGCCAGTTAACAAGGCTATAGATGAGGGAGGGGAGGTCCACACACAGCCAAGCTATAGCTCCCCAGCAATTCATACCCATCCCACATTCTGGTATTATACATAACCTCAACAGACTGACCATAAACGATTGTTAGATAATGGATTGATAATTGACGCACAGATGTAGGACACACAGTAACATTTGCAGCCTCCATGTACAATTCTATGCCAGTAACAAGTGGTATTCACCTGCACCCAGTCCTGGGACCACTCCTGTTAGCATATAGCTTTCTTAGGTACAAGCAAACACAGTAGGGATATGTCTGCCCACATTTGATGAAAATGCATACTGTGGGCTATACTTTATTCTCCAGATGACACACACATCCTCCAAAAGGGTGTCATAGAGACAGATACCTGGTGTCAAAATCATGCTGTAAAGCTATAAGCCAAAGAAAGCATAGTTATCCACTTTTAGAAAACAAAGTATCCCCAGAGTACCACATAGGTAGTAGTCCCCAAAATGTGGAACAGGTACTAATGTATACATAGAGCCATGTGTTTAGTCATCTCTCCTTTGATAATCACATTACCAAAGGGTTTTGGAAATCCCTCTGTGGAGCACATAATCAATAAAGGGTCTGCATGCAGATCCACAGAGGTTGTTGCACACCTATAATGATTAGTCATCTTTGCCAGACTTTGCTTGCTTTGGAACAGGATTCAAATATGCCTCAAGCATAAACCCTCACTCACACTCTTCAATAGAAACTATGATGAGTGGATGTGAAACAGAAGACTTAGCCCAGGGATCATTGCAGTGGCTAAGCTTTTCACAAGCATACAGAAGTGACCTAAGGTCTGGAAAGCACCAGCACACTCTGGCAAAGATAACTGATGCTTTTATAGAGAAAGCAGAGTACCCACCTATGAAATAATTGAGGTCACGTGTATGTATATGGCTTTTCCCCACAGCTACCTTACATGTGTTATGCACATACAGTTGTCATTGTGATATGTCATACACTAGAAAAATCAAAACCCACTCCACCTTGACCAATGGAGTCACTCACCTCTAACACACACACAGTTAGCAAATGCGGTATTCAAACTCCTACCTAACTACATTATGATATTACAGCAGTATGCATTTACACAACATGCTATACACAATGCTGGGATTTCATTTTCCCACAGGTATATTTGTAGGATGGTGACATCATCAGACTTGACAAAGATGAGTATATCACTTTTAATTGCTCCCTCCCCAGGAGGACTTCCCACAGGTATATTTGTAGGATGGTGACATCATCAGACTTGACAAAGATGAGTATACCACTTTTAAGGGGTGTGAGTAGTCTCCAAAAAGGTTGCTCTCTCTCCACAGGGAGAGACAGATACACACATACACAGTTGGCAAGTGTGGGGTTCTTAATCCAAACTAAGTACTTCTTTACACTTCAGCAAGCAATATGGAGTTACAAGGTGCAATACGACATTACTCGCTGACAGTTTGCCCAAAGGTTTTTTCACATTTGCTAACCTCAGCAGGCTTATCATACTAGGTGTATTGTGAGTGTATTGTATGCATAGGCCATAACCATATCATATATGGGATGATGCACCACATGCTGGCACACACAGGGTCAAACTAGTGGCTAAGCTCTGACAACCCAATACTGGACAATGCAGTCAAGAGGAATAGGGTCATACAAGCACAACACCAACAGTCTCACATAGACCTACAATATAAGCACCAGCAAAACATACACATAAATACACATTACCATACTCGGAGAATACAAATATTAATCTGAAAAAGACAGAGTGTCCTCCTAAGCAGACAAGCAAGCAACATGCACCTCCAAGCACACGCCAAAAAACACATAATACACCAAAGCAGTGTGCCTCACAACAGGCCCTAAGGCAAAACAACATACCCAACACACTAGTAATAGATGACTCCATAGTCAGGCACACAAATGTTCCACTCACTAGGCTGGACAAGGGGAAAGTTACTGTCAGTTGTCTGTCAGGTGCTATGATCCACCACATAACACAAGCACTTAGATCACTCCAAAACAGGTACATATATGACGCGGTCTTTGCACATGTCAGTGTGAATGATCTGAGACATACCTCCCAGGACTACATGACAAGAGATATATAGTAGCTGTATGATCATGTAGCCCAGGCTGGTATGACCCTGACCTTGAGTAGTGTCTTACCTTCACCTACATGATACTGCAATATAACAGAAAGATGATAAACTTCAACAACTGGCTGAGCTTCTGGTGTCATTCAAAGGGTATCCAGTCTCTGTCTGCCTGGGATGACATGATAGACATGCCTTGTTGCTTTGCTAGATATGGTTTGCACCTGTCACTCCTATGCTTCTGAATACTGGCCAAGGCACTTGCTGTCCCCATATTACCTTTTTTAGGCAAGGCTCAAAGGTTCATAGGTTCATATGTAGGTACTAGGCTATCGGCCCTGGGAACTATACAAGGCCAGCCTAAAAAGGTACCCTGGCTTTTGCCACCCAAGAAAATTATTTTCCTGTTTCACTGTCAAGCAGAACCACAGAGGTGATCCCCAGGGTGAATTTCCTATTTCCCATCCAATCATCAAGATTTTTCTTGAAGAGTGCTAATGAGGAGCTTTGTTTGATATATATATCGGTAGTTTATTCCGGAGTATGGGAAGTCTCTGGGACAGGAATCTATCCCTCCTACATGTTCTGTTTATTGTGGTGACAAGGTTTAGGTCCCTAGAGCATGTAGCTCGGAGGGATTGGGATTTCCTTAAGTGGAGCATGTCCAACAGCTCTGGGTTTGACATAGCTTTGTATGTTAGGCAGAGATCACCTCTGAGCAGGCGATATGCGATGGAGTAAAGCTGGAGGTTTTTGAGATGGTCTGTGTAGGGCATCTGTTTGAGGCCGGTAATCCTCTTTGTGAGGTATTTCTGTGGCCTTTCCAGTTGTTGTAGATGTCTTGTGAGGTACATACCAAAAAGGGCATTGTACTCTATAATGGGTCTAATGAGTGATGAGTAGAGGGGAACAATGACCTCTTTTTTTCTGGATGAGACACCTTTTCTGATGAGGTGTGCCATATAGAAGGATTTCCTGACTACTGTGGTGATGTGATTATCAAAGGAGAGACTACTGTCCACCTGTGTCCCAAGGTCTCTTATCACACTTTCGGTGTTAAGTATATTACCGCCTATGTTGTAGTTCATGGGTACAGAGTTTTTACCAATGGGGATGACCATGCACTTTTTGGCATTGAGCTTGAGGCCATGGCTTTGACACCAGGCATCTGTCTCAGTGAGGCCCTTTTGTATGATGTCCACATCGTTAGGAGTTTCGATTATGGCTCCTAGTTTGCAGTCATCTGTGAACTTCATTAGCCAAAGACCTTCTGTGTTAGCCTGTACTTTAGAGAAGTAGATACCAAACAGGAGAGGACCCAGGACTGAACCCTGTGGTACTCCACTTGTCACTGGTCTGAAGTCAGATTTGGAGTCTGCTACTTTCATAGTGTGGGTTCTGTCAGTGAGCCAGTTGGCAACCCATCTTGTGACATAGAGGTTTATACCTAGTTTAGTGAGTTTATCTATAATTCCAGAGTGGGGGATGGTGTCGAAAGCCTTGGTGAGATCTAGATAGGCTGTGTGAACCACCTTACCTTTGTCTACGGCTTTGGTGACTGATTCAAAGAAGTCTATCAGGTTTAGGAGACATGATCTGCCTTTTACAAACCCGAACAAGGTGGGGTCCAGAGTTTGGAGATTACCAATGTCTTTGTTTATATGTTCCATTCTAACTACATTATGATATTACAGCAGTATGCATTTACACAATGTTCCATGGCCTTGCAGACCGGGCTCATCAGGCTAATGGGGCGGTAGTTCCCGGGGTCCATGGTGGCTCCCCCCTTGAGGAGTGGGTTAACCGTCACTGTGCGCCATTCAGCAGGCACAAAGCCTGAGGTGAGGCTATGATTGAACATGGTACTTAGATGGGGTGCCAGTTCGTTCTGTAGTTCATATAGAATGCAGCCTGGGATGTTGTCTGGTCCCATGGATGCTGTGTTCCTGGCTTTGGAGAGTGTGGTTTTTACCTGTGCAGCCGTGATTACAGGAACTTTGCATTCTTCCGGTATAGAGATGGGCTCTTTAATGGGTGTGTGGGGGGGGGGTAAAGTTAGCAGTGAACTTATCTGCCAGGATGTTGGCAATATCATTTGGGTCTGTATATTTAGTGCCATTGTGCTATAACACAGAGGAGATCTGAGTGTTGCCATTGAGATTCTTGACATAGCTATAGAATGCCTTGTGGCTGTCTTTAGAATCAGTGGCAATTTTGTTTCCATAACTAGCTTTGGAGGATTTTATCAGGGATCGCAGCTTCTTACTGAGGCTGACCAGGGAGCTCCTACACTCATGGGATTTTACTCTCTTTTGCAGCAGTTTCTTCTTTCTGTTGTACAGTTTGTTTATGGCAGGGGACCACCAGACTGGCTTTCTTTTTTTGGAGGATAGCATCTTGGTTCTGTTTGGGATAGCATAATCCATGCACTCATGTAAGTGCTTATAAAGTGCAATTGTGTAGGATTCAGTAGTCGTAACTGTATTGTCCATCTGCATGTGTGTCATGAAGATCACCACTTCTGTCTTAAGAAGCATGAAGTTGGCTTTGGAGAATTTTTTTACCATGGTTTCCTTAATGGGGGGTGGGGGCAGAATGTGGATATCTTAGCTTATGGTCGGATCGGACCAATGAGGTGTTGACTTCAGGTGTGGACAAACCAAACCCCGTAACCAACACAAATAACCACAAAGTGAGCTAAATGCTACTCATTGCCAGAAGTCTCAGTCTCCAAATTCACACACTCCAGGCACTTCTCAGTTTGGAGAATATTGATATCTGTGCAGTAACAGAAACCTAGTTCAAGGCTCCAGAGAGCACACCAGCACTACCAGGATACTACTCATTCCATACCTTCCAGCATCAGAACCTGGATCATAGCACATAGGGTGGGGATGTATCCATATTCATCAAGGATACCTACACCTCTCTCTACATCCCTTCTACAGGATATGTACCCATAGAATGTTTCTCAGCAACATTCTTCCCACTCCACAGGGGTGGGGCCACAACAGACCCTTGGCATTCCCGCTCTATGAGCCTGATGGGTCTGATCTGCAAGGCAATGGAGAGAATCATAATGGAAGTCAACAATAAAGACACTGGGAACCTTCACACAGTGGAGCACACCCAGTTTGAATTCATCAAATGCAGATCATGCCTCCTGAACTGGGTGGATTTCTTTGAGACAGTTACCCAGGCTACAGATGATTGAATGGATCTCCACACAGCCTGCCTATACCTCGATAAGGCCTTTGACACCATTCCCCAGTCAGGTATCATAGATGAACTCACCAACCTGGGCATAAATCCATACATCACAAGATGGATTGCAAACTGGCTTACAGATAGATCCCACAAATTAAGAGTTGCTGGCTACATGTCAGACTCTAAACCAGTAACAACTGGTGTCCCTCAGGGTTCAGTCCTGGGACCCCTCCTGTTTGGTATATACTTCTCAGAAGTACATGCCAACACAGGAGGGTTGTGGTTGACTAAGTTTGCCGGGAACTGTAAAGTGTTTGCCATAATAGATTCCCCAGATGACACAAATATTCTCCAGAAGGGACTCTATGAGACAGATGTGTGGTGTCAGAATCATGGCCTCAAGCTCAATGTGAAAGAATGCATAGTAATCTCCTTTGGGGAAAACAAAGTACCCACAAACTACCATATAGGTGTTACCCTCTAAAAACTGACAAGGTAATAAGGGATCTGGGGACACAAGTAGATAGTCATCTTTCCTTTGACAACAATGTTGCCAAAGTAATTAGGAAATCCTATGTGGCCCACCTAATCAACAAAGGGTTTGCATCAGGATCAAAAGAGGTAATGGTGGCCCTCTACTCTTAAGTCATCAGACCCATCATTGAGTACAATGCACCATTTTGGATGTACTCGACTGGGCATATCCAGCAGCTGGAGAGACCACAGAGGTACCTCACCAAGAGTATTACTGGTCTCAAACAGTTGTGTTATGCAACACAACTGGAAAAACTAAATCTGTTCTCTGTTGCATACCACCTACTCAGAGGCAAACTCTGCCTAACATACAGAGCCATGTCCAACACATAACTGTTGAACATGCTCCATCTAAGGAAAATAAAATTGAGTCGCACTACACACTCCAGTTATATGAACCTCATCACAGCAATGAATACAACATGCTGGTGGGATAGAGTACCATCCCATAGACTTGCCTTACTGTGGAACAGAGTCCCAATGTACATCAGACAGAGCCCCTCGCTGACACTTTTCAATAGGAACCTTGATGAGTGGATAGGAAACAGACAATTCAAGCCAGGCATCACATCAGCAGCCCCACTAAAATGGGGCTTAGGGTACTAACTTTTAGAACTAGGGCTTAGGAGACTAACCAATGGGGTGGTAAAAGCTGCACAACTTGCCTAGGCTAATATATGCCTTCGTGAAGATAGTCTACTACATGCCTATGAACCTATGTGACAGGTACATGTCTACAGATAGTAGATGTGTACTTCATTGTACAGTCATGTTGTACAGCAGGCACATGCACCACATACACTGTAATGCTTACAGATACTGGTGGCTGTTATGTACAGTGGGTGAGATGTGCACCTCATGTCTTTTGTGCCATTGGGATGTGTGCTGGGTGGGACAGTCCTGGATGGCTCCCTGTCATGGTCACCCCCTTACACACATCTCTGCCCATCCATCTTTGACTTATTATACTGTGTTCCCCCTACATATATAGGTACATAGGTATGCAATAGGCTATCTGCCTGAAGGCATATATTAGTATGGCCAGAGTGTGCAGCTATCACCACACCTGGGGTTAGTTCCCTATGCCTCTGTGTAGTAGAGCTGATGAAGTGATCCATGGTGTGACAGTTCAGTTTCACATACGCTCATCAAGGCTCCTCTGGAAGAGTGTCAGTGAGGGAATCTGCTTAATATAGGTTGGGAGCCTGTTCCAAAGCAAGGGAAGTCTGTGAATTAGTAATGTATCCTTCCCACATGTTCTATTTATTGTTGTGATGATTATATCCCTAGAGCATGTGGCACAGTGAGCTTGGGTTTACTTCAGATAGAGCATGTACATCAGTTCTGCATTGGACATGGACCTATCTGTTGGGCAGAGATCACCTGAGTAGACAGCATGCAACAGAGTACAGATGGTGTTACTTCAGTCTTGTTGCATGGGGCAACTCTTTGAGGCCAGTAATTCTCTTGTTGAGGTACTTCAGTGGTCTTTCCAGCTGCTGAAGGTGCCTCGTCAGATTCATTGCAAGTGTGTCGTGGTACTCTCTGATGGGTCTGATGACTGATGAGTAGAGGGAACCTCCTTTGACCTACATGCAAAGATTTTGGCAATTTGTGGGAACACATAGCATGATTTTCTAACCACTTTGTGAATGTGTTTCTGAAAGTAGAGATGACTATCCTCATGTGTCTATAGATCCCTTATTATTATTATCTCCATATTTAGGGTGTTGGCACCTATGTGGTATTTGTATGACTGTAGCTCGAGGCCATAATTTTGACACCACATCTGTCTGACTGAGACCCTTTTTAAGGATGTCTCTGTTGTCCCAAACATCGATTATGACAAACTTTTTGCAGTCATCACAAACTTTGATAACCATAGCCCTCGTGTGTTTGACTGTACTTCTGAATAATATACACCAGACAGGTGGGGTTCCCAGGACTGAGCTATGGGGGAGAGCAGTTGTTATCAGCTTACAGTCAAACAGGGAGACCACAATTCTTACCTTGTGGGATCTATCTGTGCCCCAGTTGGCAATCCATCAGATGACATACGTGTTTATGCACAGGTTGTTGATTTTGTGGATACGAAATGTGTGTGGGATGTTGGAAAAGGGCTTTTCAAGGTCTATGTAGGCCGTGTGGAGCTCATTTCATTGATGTATGTCCTGGGTAACTGCCTTGCAAACTGTCTAGCAGATTTAGGGACCATGATCTGCCCCTGACCAAACCAAAATGGGTAGGGTTGGGTGTGTGTAGGCTCCCAACAGCTCTGTTTATGAGTTCCATAATGATGGACTCCATGGCCTTGCAGATCAGGCTTATTAGGCTTATAAGACACTAGGTCCCATGGTCTGTTGTGCACCAACACTTGTGGAGTGTGCCAAACATTACTGTAACCCATTCAACAGTTTCATATCCTGTACAGAGGGTGAGTCTCGACAGACTGTTCAGGTGCAGGGTCTGTTTGTTTTGGAGTTCACATATGACACAGCCAGGGACACCAAGTCATCCCATAGACACCGTGTTTTTAGGTTTGGATAGAGCTGTTTAACCATTGTATATGTGATTTCTGGGTTTTCACAATCTCCAGGTATGGTAATGGGCCGTTTTGTCAGTGAGAGGGGGGGGTAAATATGTATGAACCTGTCTGACAAGATGTTGGCAATGTCAGTCATGTACATGTATTTGTTTACACTTTGCACTAACCCAGACTATATATGAGTTTACATTGATATTTATGACATAGCTAAAGAAAGCTTCATGGCTCTCTATGGAATCTTTGGCAATATTTTTGGCAGAGCTTGGCTTGGATAATGTTAGGAGTGCTCATTGTTTCTTGATGATACTGATTGGAGATTTATTGATCTTCTTTGTATTTTAACTTTCTTTGAATAACTTAAGTACTTGTATTACATAGTTTATGACAGGGGCCCAATATATTATATGGGTATGTTTTCATATCACTGTGTGCGCAACACAGGATTGGTGAATAGTGACATGTGTCTGGAGTAAGAACTGCAACTGCCAGATATGTGTGGCCCACTGCTGTACTCAGACATGGCCTAAGTGTGTGAGCATACCCAGTATGACCTTTCAGTATGCTGTTGACTGACATTTGCTTCATTTGTTTAAGTGCATGAGCAGGCCCAGTATGGGCATATATACTATATGTGTGTGAAAAATCAAGTTTGTTTTTACTTCATGGCTCACCTTTGTGTTGTACATCGACAGGAAGCACGCTGTGCCTGCAGGGCTTCCATGAGTCAATTTGCATAGACTTATCAACATTTCTACATACAGGGGGGACAGCTATTATTTGTACATTTCTACCCAGTGGGGCACATCTGATTGTTACTGTGGGTGTACATAGGATGAGGGGTACACCTGACACTTATACTCATTTGCTAGGCCTGCACTGCTATGTCAGGTACTCCATTTCAGTCAGTACTGTTGCCTATTGTACTGGCCTGAGACATACGACTGTACTACAGACCTTATCTTCCAATTACACACATATTAGTTTGTGACTTCATAGACTACCCAACCCACATCACACTGCCTGGCCTGCTGTTATCTGTCTGCATAGGCCTGGGGGGAGGTTACCCATATGCCTCTTCAGAGTCCATGATACAGCATTTGTTTGTGTTTGCATTTGTCTACAATTGTCCTCCTGACTGTGACTGTTAGGTATGTGACCTCCTCAACTGGTATGTGTGAGTGACTCAAGCTGTGTCTGTGCCAGTGAAATGCTGTCATGGCTTAGTTGTTCAGTACTGTGACTATAGTGCACAGTATCCTGAGTTCAAGCTCTGTCACTGCTTTTTATTTTCTTGCTGGGCAGACCTGACTGGTTAAGGAACAGTAAAACAGGTGTGAGCGTGTTTACCCGACTTTGCCCGACTTTGCCCAACTTTTCCCAACTTTGCTCAATCTTGCTCAACGTTGCTCGACATTGCCCGATGTTACGCTGGTTAGAGTGGTGCGCAGCTACATGCAATTGTATTTAAATATGCTCAGTACTGGTAAAATGTGTTTAGCAGTGCTTTACGTTGCTTAAAATAGGGCACTAATGCCTCAGGTGGTGCTGCAGGGCTGCCTATGTTGGATGCACATAGTGCACTCCCTATACATGTTTGAAAACAGGTAGTGTCAAGTTAGGCATCCCTTTTACTGTATGTGTGAGTCAGAGAGAGGTGTCATTTCCAGGGTTCCTACTGAGTCAGTCTATGTGCTATGCATTGCCTCTTTTCCAAGGCCAGGGCATACTGGGCACGCCTCCTTCTGCCTACTGGGGCAGGTTCAGGTTGTTCCTCCTCCGAGTCACGCTATGCCTGTGCAGGCCTTGACAATGGTGGGGGGCTGTTTGGCCCTGCCCCATGCTGCTCCTGCTGCAGCTCTTTCCACAGGATCATATTATGTAGCATAGCACATACCATGACTATTTGGGTACATGTAGTTGGTGAGTACTGCAAGGCTCCACCAGATGTGTCCAGGCACCAGAACCATGACTTGAGCATCCCAAACACATGCTCAATTATGTTTCTTGTTTGTGCGTGTGCCTCATTATAGAGTTCTTGTTCAGGTGTGTGTGCATTTCTGATGGGTGTCATCAGCCACGGCTCCAGTGCGTATCCAGCATCCCCCACTAGGTGACCATCAGGGATGTCCCCGCTGGCAAATCTCTGGTACAGCTGTGTCAGATGCCAGATGTGGGAATCGTGATAGCTTCCAGGGCAGCTAGCACACACATTCATTATTATGCCCTGGACATCTCACATGACCTGGCAGCTGATGGAGGGGAAGCCCTTGCGGTTGATATAGACCCTACCCTGCTCACCGGGTGGTGCTTTGATGCATATGCATTCAGTCTATTGTACCCACTACCTCAGGGTATTCTGCTATTTGGTGGAAAAGATGCATACTGCTGGCCAATGCCTCACGGGAATTGGGGAAATATACGTGGTCACCGACATGTGCTGACATGGCATTCAGGAACTGGTGCAGTATCCTGGATGCTGATGCCTGTGAAATCCCCATCATATCACCAGTTGATCTCTGAAAGGTACCTGTTGCTAGTATTCTTAGGCCAACACATACCTTGGTATCCACTGGGATGGGTTCCCCTCTGTTGGTTCTGTGTGTGAGGCGTAGCCGGCACAGCTCAACAATTTGCTGTAGGAGGCTCTGTCCACCCTATAGCACTCCACTATCTCCAGCTCATGTAACCCCTGGTAGTTTACCCTGGGTCTGTACCTCTTCTCCGTCTCCTCACTGTGGGTTGCTCAGCAGCATTCACAACATCACCACCCTCAGCATCTTGCACATGTTGGTTTATGATAGCAAGAGCAGTCCCTAACATTTTGTCTGACTTAAGCTTTTTAAGCTTTCCCTCTTTGTATACTGCAATGTTGCAGATTTCTTGAGAAAAAACAGGGGGGAATGGTGTTTGCAGAGTTTAAAGTGCCTGGCTGGGCTGGGTTGGGCTAGTTTGCTGCCTGTGTAATTGGCTGATTCTGATATATTTCACCTAGCAGCTCTGATAGTGCTCCTTGGTTAACTTCCTACTACTTCTTTTCCTTCCTTTTGCCTTTCTGTTTCTGCCCAGGGAGAAGTGCCACGCAAACAAGTGCAAACACACACACACACACACGCGAGCATACACGTGCACACAAGCACACACGCTGTGTGCATGTTTGCAAGGAGTTTCCTATCTTTCAACAGTGTGCACCTTGGGTTTGAGGTTTTTAAATAGGACAACTGCAGGCACGCCTCTTTGCAATCCTGAGCAACTCAGGGCAAACATGAGCCACTGTGCTCCAATTAGCTTACAGCCTGTCTGACACACCTCCCTCATGATGTCACCTATATTCTAGTCTTCTACTCACCTACTCCTAATCTTACATTCTTGGGTCATGCCTCACATGCTGGGAAAAATTGGGATTCACTAACCTTATCCTCATTTGCATAGGATTGCCTAGTAATGCATGGTTACATCTCTCACACTGAGCCCCCCCCTTTAGCAACCACTAGTCAGTAGCCATGTTGTCTTCAGCCTGCCATTCACCTGCATGGCAGAATAAGCCTTTTAGTGAAAATGCCTATTTTTGGCTTTTTTTAATTATTTTCTTGTTTTTATAAGCGCCGTACATTTGCACAGTGCTGCACTATGCTTAAACATTGGAGCTTGGGGGAAAAAAAGTTAAATTTTTATATTTTTAAACATTTTAAAATGCCAATGGCCTTATATTTGGCCATTGGCATGCTTCCTCAACTGCATGCATCCTTTATTTGGAGCTGTCATAGCTCTGTTTAGCTATTTACAGAAATGTACTCCGTTACCAACAGAGTACATTTCTGCAGCTAACACTAATTTTCCACGGACAGGTTAGTGTTTCCTGGATCGCAAATTTACCTCATTTGCATGGCTTTCATCAGCAAATGAGGTAATTTTCATACCATGATGCTATCCATGCAAGAGTAGCTTTAGCAGCTCTCGTGCATGCCCCTGCTGGCTGTTCCTGGATCGCACGGCAGACATATTGCTGACGTGAGCTCCTACACTCTTCTTGCAATCTGTGCAAGCTTTCATGAATCCGGGGGTGAATGTTGCAATCAAATCAAAAGGTGTTTCAACAAAGTATTAATTTAAGGGTGTGCACACTTATGCAACCAGCTTATTGTATGTTTTTTTTATTTTTTTATATTTTTCCCCTAACAGGTTTGTTTTTCAATTGAATTTTACAAGTTATAGGTCACATTAAAGGTAGGAAAAGTTATTTTTTATATTACAAAAGCCTGGCATTTTAACAGGAGTATGCACACTTTTTATATCCACTGCATATATAGGAAAGTCAGCCTCTGCAGCTTTTGATCTAATATATATCACTACTTCTAAGTTTCATTTGCCTTACTGCAAGTTTGATTATAAATCGATTACTATTTTAAAGCATTTAAAGTTTTTACATTTGCTATTTATTTTTTGTTAAGTTTAATTCTATTATTCAACTCATGCAGAATGAAGGTGTCAATTAAAAAAAATGTTGATTAGCTATAACTCAGTTTTGTTAGTTCACAAAAGTTGCTACTTTGCTGAAGAGATTGTTGCTTCATATCTCTGTTGTTGTGATAAGGATAGCTTGTTCTTACTTGAACATTCAGTTAGTAATAAATTCCCCTAGGTTGTTTATTGCTACTTAACTTGACTGCAGTGCCAAACGATACATACTGTGGAGAGCTATTAAATGTTTTTCTTTTACTGCACCTCTTTGTCTTATGCTAAATCTACATTTTCATTATAATTTTGCTTTGTCCTTAAGGCTATTTGACTTTAATCATTGCATTGTTATGTGATTTAATTTATCTTGATTAAGTATACCATGGAAGATACTGGCTCACCTGTGACATACCTGATGATCTTAGATAACCTTAATGCATTTAACTTGCTAAAAGAATTGTTTCATTTTGCAGTTACTACAGCACAAAGGTATAGTAACTATTAATACATAGACAACAGTCTTTTAATTCATGAACCAGTGTTATGTTCTGCTAGACTCATAGACGGAGATCCTTGATAGCTCATTAGCTATAATACAGACATGACATTTAAAAGCTGCCTGGCTTCTTCAAAACCAGGATAAAGTGATCATAGTTAAGTTTTCAGCCTAGAGTAAAAAAAAAAAGAAATCAACACCGTGATCGTGTAACCAGTGCTATTTTAACAAATCCCTCACTGGCAGAGCTCTGCAGTTGAGATAATGAATGTAGGATTTTTTTTGCCTGATCATCTTCCAAAGAATTCAACACAAATGATGTAAATGGCTATTAAAGAGGCTGCAGGGTATTGATTTTACCAGCTAATGCAATAGGCAATTTTTATGTACAATGACCCCTTTCGAGTTTTGCCTAATCCTCAGCGTTTCACTTGTGCTTCATTCTAGGAACTGTTCTGGGTCATGAATGTGAAACAAGTTTGAAAGGGTTCATTGTAAGGTTTATCAGTTAAGCTTTGTCTACCTGTATAATCAGTCACACAGGTCTTTGTCAGCCATAAGTAAAATAAATTATGTCCCTTCATTCTAGATACAGGCACAGACTTAACTGTTTTGTATGAAGAAAAAAGAACATTCTTTTTAAAGCAGTACTTCTACGGAGACTTCTCTAGGGCTGTTTATTGTATAGTGTACATCAGTCCACAAGTTAGCAGCATATACTTTTCTATATGTCAAAGTTTTAGTTCCTTATTCTGAAACACCCATCCTCAGATCAAACATTCTATTAATGATCTCATCAGCACACTAGTAATGTTGCTGTGTTTCAGCAGAACAGAGTTTAATTATGATGACATTATGATAAATGGACCTGGGTTTTCTTTTCTCTAATTGACTCCTGGGTTAGTAAACAAGCTCCTGCATATATTTTGCTTTATTAGTCTATAAAATTCACTTGGGTAATGCTGATAAAATCAATACAGTTTTTAGACAGTCTGTTTTCCTTCTGATTTGTAATGTGAATTATTACAGATAATACAAAAACTTCCTTTGTTACAGCTGCTTCATAAAACTTTTAATCTATTCCCTCTTTACATTTCTGATTTTAATGTATTTACATTTTATAAACAAAACTGTATACAGTTTTGCATCCTGAATCATATGGCATGAAAACTGTCTACTATTTCATCTGATCAGGTAGGTCATTAAGTGACGAACAGAAAAAAAATCCTCTAGAGTAATTTCTCTGATAGTTTTTCAGATGCTGAAGCCACATTTGTCGCTTTTTCAAACCAGGAAGTTAACTTAAACCAACCAGCTATGAAGCTCTTTCATCAGATTAGTTAAAGCCTGCATTTGTTTTTAGAGCAGACAAACTCCCCTGTCTCCCCAAGTAATAACTCCAGTACTTTCAGAGCTCTCCCTTGCACTTGTCAGCTCTTTTACACCCATGTACAGACATCCTTTGTTACGTTATGAGTGTGCTCATATCTTTCATTATTCTCCTGTCCTTTTTTATTATAGATCCCAACTTAGACTGTTATACATCAGTCTCTGTTTCTAGCAAATATCATAATCATAACCAGTCTCCTAATATTAATCACACATCTGACAAGATGTTTGTTACTTAATGCAGAGGTGTTTATGCTGTGGATTCTTTATCTTATTTTTTAATTCCCCCAACCTTTTCCTGTACCCCACCTAGCACTGAAAAGCCAGCTACTCGCATATGTCCATATACTTCCTATGGTTTTGTTTTGTGCTTCTGCTAACACAGTTGTTGGCGCAGCACTTTTCAGAACCTGAGTTTCATTTTTATATGCTTTCTACCATAAGCCTCTCTTCGTAACAATCTCTCTTTAGTCTTTGTTGAATTCCTGGAATTATCCTAAAACAACATGATGGATAAGTCATCAATTATACTGCACTAAACAAGTAATTAAATTCATTAAGTACATCGTTAGTGTAGTACACTGCACTAGACAAGTAATTAAATTCATTAGGTACACCGTTAGTGTAGTACACTGCACTAGACAAGTAATTAAATTCATTAAGTACACCGTTAATGTAGTACACTGCGCTAGACAAGTAATTAAATTCATTAGGTACACCGTTAGTGTAGTACACTGCACTAGACAAGTAATTAAATTCATTAGGTAGACCGTTAGTGTAGTACACTGCACTAGACAAGTAATTAAATTCATTAGGTACACCGTTAGTGTAGTACACTGCACTAGACAAGTAATTAAATTCACTAGGTACACCATTAGTGTAGTACATTGCGCTAGACAAGTAATTAAATTCATTACATACATCATTAGTGTAGTACACAGCACTAGACAAGTAATTAAATTCATTATGTACACCGTTAGTGTAGTACACTGCACTAGACAAGTAATTAAATTCATTAGGTACATCATTAGTGTAGTACACTGCACTAAACAAGTAATTAAATTCATTACGTACATCATTAGTGTAGTACACTCAGCTTAGCATCATTTCATATTGAAGTGTTGCCAGCCTAAAGTCCTGCTGTCAGCCTCACTGCTAAGTACAGTAAACAAATATTTCTACACACGTTACAAGACTGCATACAAAGCACTTTCCTCAGTGTTGTTGCTCTAGTTAGCAGTATGTACCTATATGTTTCAGTCATTTTGTCAAACATCTGTTTGGTCTCTGAGTGTGATAGGTGGTGCTAAATATCCAAGTAATAGATAGCCGAACAGTGAAACTGTCGAGAGGATGTTCCATCGAGAAAGGGTTGGAGGAGGTGAGAGCATGTGTGTGTGTGTGTGTGTGTGTGTGTGTGTGTGTGTGTGTGTGTGTGTGTGTGTGTGTGTGTGTGTGTGTGTGTGTGTGTGTGTGTGTGTGTGTGTGTGTGTGTGTGTGCGTGTGTGCGTGTGTGTGAGAGGGAGTCAGGGTTAGGGCTGAGGATGAGTGAAGGGATAGATATTGTATGTTTGTGTGACAGAGAGTATAGTTATGGTCAGGGTTAGGTAAGGGGATAGATGTAATGTTGTTTGTGTGTGCTTGCATGTGTTTGTGCATCTGTGTGTGTCTTTTATAGTGGTAGTGTTACAGTAAGATTTTTATTAGGGTAAGGTGTAGGGTTATGGTTGTGGAAGGGGCAGTATTAGGGTTAGCACCCATTACCTAGATGTTGCAGGGGAGCAGAGCAACAATCCATAGCAGATAATTTCCCTAAATGAAGTTCACAGGCAGGATATATTATTTTTTACTGAAATTTAGCTTAAATCTCATAAAACAGATATTAAGATGATAAGTTGAGAGGACTACATTTTGGAGTAACAGGGAATATAGAGGAGCCCAGAAAGCTATGATTCTCCAAAGAGTTAGCTTCTTCACCCGCTTTTCCTTTCATCACCTTCATCATGATGTTGAATACTCTGTATGTCAGTATTTACACTGCATAAGGAGCCCTACCTACATCTCCCCACCCAAATAATAGTCCGTTATGCTTACAACAAAAGCACTGAAATGGGTATCATCTAATTAAATTCTGCAACAATTAATGTCTTAGTATTAGAAATTTGCTTGATTTGCTAAAAAAAATGTCCCTTGCTGTGTATGAAGCATGAACTAAAGGCTGTTAGGCATGCTTATGATCAAATTTAGGAGTTCACACTCATGGTTGCCTAGTAATGTTCTTTGTTAGTCTTAGAAATGCCAAGATACACCATCAGTTTAGTTAAACCGGTAATGTTTATTTTCAACAACATGGCAGCTTAACATAAATGATGCTAACATTTCAAGCAAATTGCATCAATGAATTCTTGCTTAGAAATGTAATGCATTGCTACTATACGTAAAGTCTTAAAAGAACAATACCATTCATTTGCCTTAAAATGGGAACGGCTATAATACAGATGCACAATATATATACAGTTATTCTAGCAACTTTAGTACACTTATCATCACATCACCCCTCTTAAGAGAAAAAATCCCTTTTTTCAGAATTACAAAGTATGGTAGTAGTAGTACACAACTAATGCACAATACCGCCAACAATCTGGATGGATCCTTCAAAAGCAAACAGTTAATACTTACAAGAAATACAATTAGCAATGAAACACTTGGGAGTGCATTACTGGTAGCCACCTAACTGTCTTAATGACTGTTAAGAGATCTGAAAGTGCTTTGTAATATGGATTTCTCAACCATTCTTTGTTATTTCAATTCAACTAGAACTGAAACTGGAAATGAAATGAGAATGCATGGAAGGAAAACTTTGAGACAGTTTTTTTTTAACTAGCATTAGAATTTTTTGCAGTGACATTTGAATTTCATCAGTTACTAGACAAAACAGAGTTACCTGGATCAGGAACAGGAAAAGAAAAAGTCACATTTAATTGCCTTGGATGGACAGCAAACAGTCTTGTCACTGTGAATATAAATCTCCTACTTCCATAGTTGTGTCAAAAATTCAGTCGAGGTAATATTTTTGTTAGTAGAGGTACAGGCCTATTGGACGTCAGTATGGTTATTTGTGGCCCAAACTAGTTTGAATGATTTTCTGGAACACTGCATTCAGGTTGACATGCATAATAACCAAAACACTATGCCCTCTGCTTCATGAAATCATGCCATTTTCATTTACACCATGTAGGAAATTGGATCAGGAGTTTTCTACACTGAAGCTTCTGTTGTGCCTCTGTTTTATCCCCCTCTAACTTTAAGCACATAGCCTGGACTGGTTGAAGGACAGGTAGTGGATGTGCAGAATAACATCAGTCTTAAACATTTTACATGGATCTTTAGCTTTTTGGTCATTCTGTTTGACTGAATTATAAAGATTATCTTTAGGCTCAAGTTTTGGTGCTAACATTAGCATATCAGTTCATATTTGTCTCCGAAGCATTAGCTGTGAAAAGCTTAGAAGCTTGATGTGCCATGAAAACTCTGAGAATCTGTTTGTCTTAGTATATTACTGGCTGTTTGTACAGCTCTGTCAGTTATGCCATTTAACTGTGGTTAGTGAGGACTTAACATAGCATGGGTGAAACCGTAAACAGTAATTGACTTTAACTTAAATTGTGTACCATTGTTTGCAACCAATACAATAGGTAGCTCATACATTGAGAACATTGTTTTGAATCTGGCTATTATTTGTTGACTAATTGCGACTGTTGCATAAAGTATTTCTATGTCATGACAGTAACAGTCTACAACAATGAGGTAGGTTTTGCTTTCAAACTTGCAAATGTCAGCAGATATTTTTGCCAAGGTCCTTGTGATGACACTGTTGGTATTAGTGTCTCATGTCTCTGTGATCGTTTGTGCATAATGTGGAAACAGCACTTGGAAACCAGGCTTATAATACATTGATTGATGTTTGGCCATCACATTGACATTTTGGCCCCTTTTACAACATTTTGTAAGACCTTGGCAAACTTTTTGTATTTGGCATAGCACTACCATTCACTGTGATGAGGGGGCTATAATTTTGGTTTCACCATAATAACAAGCCATCATACTCTGATGACTGTAATCTGACAGTATAATATTTACACGTGCTGTTTGGATTATGTCCAGGGATACGGCCACTCATTTTACACTCACTGGATACAGCTTCCTACTCTTGATCATTTTGAGTAGCTTGCTTTAGCTTGTCTAGTTGTTTAGCAGTTTCCGGTTTAGTCATCATGCTCTGTTCATGCTTGACAACATTATGTTTCATATCACAAAATGGATGATCAAGCACAGCATTTTTTGATAACATGTGTGTAATAGATAGTTATCTTGCAGGCACATGGATTGCTCTGGCATTGAGCCTTCTTAGTCTCATTAACAGTCTTTGACACTTCAGTGGCACTCAAGTCACAGGAGTTGATCAGTGGAACTAATAGTTTGTGGTCAGTGCAGAGTTGGAAACTCTCAAGCTCTCCCACACACACTTGCAATGAACTCTTTTTCAGTTTGCAAATGTCTCTGTTCGGCATCAGTTAGCATTCGGGAGCAACAGGCAATAGGATATAGCACTTGTTCATCCATTAGGAATAATGCTACACCGAGGCTGTAGCTAAAACATCTGCACTCAGTATTGCTGGTTAACTAACATCAAAGTATGCTAGCACAGGATATGCTGTTGAGCATGTTCCGAGTACCATGGTGCATTTTCTTTAACAGGTTTGTTAAAGGACAAAGCATTATCAAAAGGTCTGGTGAAAACTTGACCAAATAATTAATCATGCCTAGTCTTTGTTTTAACTCAGTCACACAAGATGGACACTGTAACTTGGTTATTGCAATGACATTTCTTGTATATGATTTGATTCCATTAGCACTTAATCTGTGCCCAAAGTACTGAAGCTCTTTGTTTTACTAAAACAGCATTGTCTTGGCTTAGAATTATGATCCAGATTTTTGGTAGTCTGCAGCACTGAATCTATCTTCAAATAATGCATTTGTTATCTGGACCAAAACCCAGAGTGTCTTCACTAACAAAGCACCATCTAGCTCATTGTGTAAATTGGTCATTTTGTGCTGAAAGATTCCAGGTGTTGAGGTTATATCAAATGGTAGCCTTGTAAAACAGAACATTCCCATAGTAGTCAGGAAAGTTGCCAGATTTTAATTTTATTTACCTAAATGCATTTGTCAGAACTCACTGAAAGCATGAACGACAAGCACAGAAAGGGTTCAGGTATTAATTACCTATCACCAAACCCCTACAATCCAAATCACAGAAACCCAATGCCCAAAAGAAAAAAATGACAAAAAACTTGTGTTTTTACAAGTGGCCACATGCACCTGTATCACTGAATGTAGTAGGTAAGCCCCCCACATTCCTGAACTTATATATACCAACTCCATGGTCACTCCAACTTAAAGAAGGAAGAAACCTCCAAAAATTGGGCATCGCCAATGGAACACACTTAGAAATCATGCAAGTAATGGTTTCTGAAGAGAAACAACAATTGGGATTCTGCTGCTCTGTGTCTTGTGTCTCAGGCAATTTACACTCAAGGAATCACACTTTGTCCACTTATAGAACAGCCATGGAAAACATTTTTGCAATAGCAAGCTTTGGTGCTATTGTCTTCTAATGTAGATAGAATAAACCTTTTCATGCACAACTGCATTACTGAGCTGTTCTAATGCAACTCATATTCACACACAACCATTTATTTCAATTACTGTGACAAGGAAGCATGGCTGTGGTGGTGCAGTGGTTAGCATTGTTGCCTCACAGCAAGAGGTTCTGCGGTTCAATTCTCGGCCGGAGTGCCTTCTGTGCAGAGTCTGTATTTCCTTCCTGCAGGTGAGTGAACTTTAAAGACATGCAGGTAGGTGTGTATGTCTTCCATGGAGATTGGGCACCAGGCTAGCAACTCAACACCATAAAAATGCACTGCCAATCAATAGTGGACTGGTGATCCACTGTGATGACTTCTAACCGGGAAAAGCCGAAAGACTTTTTACTGTGACATAGGAGCACATTAAGGTTGCCACCTTTTGTATTCTCCAAAGTGGGACACGAGGTATGATCAAATTCATGGCATTGCAGTGGATGTGACTAAGGCTGTATTGTAATATCTGTGGGAAAATTAATTGAATTAAGTCATGGAGTTCTAGATACTCTATATTGTATTTTAGAATTCTTTTCCAATCCTTTGATGCAATGATAAACATGAAAAAAAACCTCTCCCCACATTACTAACTTTCTTTGACTTTGACTATTTCTTTCCCCTCTCCCTTCCACATTTGTTCTTTCTTTTTCTTTCTCCTTTACCATGTTTGTTTCTTTCTCCCCTACTTTCCTTTCCCTCTCTCTCCAAATTTTTTCTTTCTCTACAAAAATACTCAACAGAACAATGAAATCAAGAACTCAAATTTAATACTAAATGATGAAAAACAGCAAGTGCTTTTGTCATCTGTCTCAGCAATACTTTGACTTCATTAGACTGTTGACCATTCTTGAAAAAAAAGAATATTTATATATCACCTAAATCACCTGACTCACTAAATCACATAACAAGGAAAATCATAAACTGTCTGTAACACTGAAATAAGTTATTTAAAATAACATATAATATTGTTACAATCAAGTAAAAAAATAAGTATAAACTACCTAAACATGGCTCATCTCTTGAAGCACATTTAAAATCTAGTGATTCTTACAACCAGGGTTCCTGGTGGCATCCAAAATTACTCAGTCCCCAACTGAACTGTCTTTAATCTAGGCTAAATGAAGCAGTGAATTTTTAAATGTTTTAAGAGATAATCTGAATCATGTATAAGCATGTTTACACATTTTATTTACTTGCAAGCAGAAGTAAGATGAAGCAACACCAGGCTATCACAAAACCAGCAACAGTTTATTCAGGAAACAGGCACAGGCAAAGGCATACGCACTTTTGCAGTATTACAACTGCTTCATCAGATGCATAAAATCTAATTCAATGCCCATTAAATAACAAAGTGAAAAGATCACATGACATCCTAGTAAAACTCTTGAAGAGAGAACATTTTAAATATATACAGTACTAATAGTGGACATGTATAAAAAAGTGAATGTGTGTATTACTTCTTGTTGGATTTATTTTTTGGTTCAAGAAGCATTTATTCAGCACACACTGTTATTATTGGACTTTTGCATTTTATTTATTTGTTTTTATCAATGTTGAATGGCTTTTTAAATAGTAAATATGAACCTTTAATATCTGGCCATATTGACTGATGTTTATTGACTTAATTTTCAGTATTTCTTTTACAAGGGGATAGGACAAAAATAATAGGCAAAATCTGGGATGTTCTTTATGGTCTCCTGTCATGCAAGTACCATGATCTGAGAAAATGGCTTAGTACTCTAAACAGCCATTGAATTAGATTTCTAGTATCATCCATACTAATATGGAAAAGGTACTTTTAACTGGAGCTGTTTTCCACATTTTATAAAGACCATTTGAATCAATCTACTACTCCAAGCTGGTACTGAGCTTTTTTAAAACCTCTCATTGTAAAAAACTATAGGGCCTGGGCAATTTGATTGGTAGTCCTAGTCTTGGAAGAGGAGCCACACATTCAGGGAAAGCTTTATTACCCATCATCTGGGATACAGAAGGGGTTACCACCAGTGGGTAGAAGCTTCTTAACAAGCTTTTGTTAAGCACCTGTAACTGTTGTTAAGATTTGGTCTTATGCTAGCAATTAACAGTGAATAGTGCTAGCCAGAAAAAAAATAAATAAATAAAAAATAAACAGCAGCAGAAGCTAAAATGTGTTTAAATAGATAGATATTTACTGCTGCACTTAAAAAAAGTGTCAAAATGAAGTATCTAGCAGCTTTCAAGGTCTTTCTGTCTTCAAAGAGACATTTCAGTCCTGCCTTGTGCCTGTTTGATAGCTCTGAGTATTCTATAAAAGCCAAAAGGATACCTGGCACAGATTTTTTTCTATAGCCGACAGTACATGGAGCAGATAAGTCTCCAAGCATGTCAAAGATTTATGATCCTGTCATTACTTGTTATTGTGTGTTCTCAACATACATGCCAAGATTCACCTGTGCTGCTTTGCTGTAGAGATGAATTTCTTGGCATCTATATCTTCACCACATAATAAGTTGGTATTGATTGGGTCCCTGATCAGAATCCTCTATGTCATGTGCTTGAGAAATGGATGTCAAGAAAATGTCTTCAAGAGCAAAGCTCTATAAGAGGCACAATAAAGACATCACGAGCCTAATACATTATGTTCTCTACCAAGTTTAATTAATAAATGCTTAAGTTGAAGTATGTCATATGAGGCATCCGCACGTCCATGTGCTATGGAAGTGAGACAGCACTGTCTGTGCACTTCATGATGGATGAATCTAACCAGTCCCTGGAGTATGCATGGTATAGTCCATGGCATGCACTTTTTTTTCTCAAAGGTTGTATTTCATTTCCAAATTATATTCCAATCCTCTCATTCTAAAGAAAATAGAGTAAGAGGGCAGTGGCAACAGCAAATAGGCTCATAGAGGTTACTAGGCTAGTGGCCCTAGAGCCTTTACAAGCCCAGGCATCTTAATCACAAGTATCCCCATTTCTTCTTTTTTGGGGTAGTTTGCAGAATAAATTTATGAACAGTGTGAGTTTGTTATCAACACTGGCTACCCCTGTCCATAAGGAACATGGGTGCTTCCCCAAGGGTGAATTTGCAGTCTCCCATCCAATTATCTAGGTTGTGTTTGAATAGGGTCAATAAGGAGTTGTGCTTTATCTGAATTGGGAGTCTATTCCAGAAAAGTCGCAGTTGCTGGGAGATATATCTGTCTCTCCAGCATGATCTGTTAATGTCACAAGCTAGGTTGAGATCCCTAGAGCGAGTGACTCTTGAGCCATTTGACTTGCAGATGTGCAGCATTTTCATTAGGTCAGGGTTAGAGATTGCCCTATAGGCCAGGCACAAGTCACCTCTCAGCAGCCTATAAGATACAGAGTAAAGCGGCAGGGCTTTCAGCCTGTCCACATAGGTCATGGTTTGGAGTGCCTGTATTTTTTTAGTGAGAAGCTTCTGATGTCACTCCAGCTACTGCAGGTGACTGGTGAGGTACATGCAAAAGGGTGCATTATAGTCTATTAGTGGTCTGATGAGGGTCAAGTGCAGTGGAATTATAACATCCCTTGACCTGGATGCTATGCCCTTGCTTATGAGGTGCACTATGTAGAATGCTTTATTTAACACTGTGGAAACTTGGTGGTCAAAGTTCAGGTTACTATCAACCAATGTTCCTAAGTCTCACACCCCTGGGTTGTAACTCAGGGGAGTGCTGTCAATATTGTAATTTGTAAAGAATTCTGTTTTGCTAAAGTGAATAATAATGCATTTTTTTTTTTTTTTGCATTTAGTTTCAGACCATGGCTTTGGCACAGATCATTTGTTTGTGTTAGCCCTTCTTGTAACATGTTGACATTGTTGGGGGACTCAATGATTGCATCCAGTCATCAAACTTGGTGACCCAAAGGCTGTCTACTTTGGCTTGGACTGCTGAGAAATAGATGCCAGACTTAAGGGGCCCATCACAGACCCCTGTGGTACTCCACTCATAATAGGTCTACTGACTGATGGAGGTGGAGTAACCAATTTTGACTGGGTATGTTTTGTCGGTGAGCCAGTTGGCTACCCATGTAGTAATGTAAAGGTTAATCCCTATCTGGGAGAGTTTCTCAATGATACCAGAATGGGGAATTATTTTGAAAGCCTTGGCAAGGTCAAGACAGGCTGTGTGCACTGTCTTAACTTCATCCATGGCTTTGGTGACATTCTCAAAGAAGTCTACCAGGTTTAATAAGCATGCTCTACCCTTAACAAAGCCAAACTGAGTTGGGTCCAGCATTTGGAGATCACCTATATCTTTGCTGATAAGGTCTATGCTAATTCTTTCTATGGCCTTACAGATGAAGCTGGTTAAACGTATGAGTCTGCAGTTCCCAAGGTCAGTTGATGAACCCCACTTTGTGCAGGGGTATTACTGTTGCTGTTCTCCATTCTGCATGAACATAGTTCTCAAGCTATGATTAAAGAAAACACCAAGTGGGTCCACAAGGTCTTATTTTAGATTATTTAGTAAACAACCTGGGAAATTATCTGGTCCCATTGAGGCTGTGATTTTGACCTTGGTGAGCACAGGGATGACCTGTTCTCTAGAGATACTAGGCAGAGGACCAGTGTCAGGTATGCTTTGGGATATGGTGGATGGTGATAGAGGGGTGAAGTTTGCACTGACTCTGTCAGCTAGCAGGTTGGCAATATCTTCCGGTGCAGTATATCCCATCTACAACCAGTTCACCACATAGCTGGGCATTCCCTTTTAGACTATGGACATTAAAGAATGCCTTATGATAATCCTTTGCTAGGGATGTGATTTTAGTTTCATAATTTGCTTTAGAAGACTTTACAAGATTTCTGATTTACTTGTTTAGGCTTAGGAGGGAACACTTCCTCTGCAGAGTGATATCATTCTTGCTTTTGGACAACAGTTTCTTCTTGTTGTTATATAACCTGTTTATACTTGAAGTCCAGCACAGTGGCTTGTTTTTAAGGAAAGACTTGGTTTTGATCCGGTCAGGTACAGCAGAGTTTATGCAGTTGTTAACTGTACAGGGCATTTGCATACACTTCTGCATATTGATCATTGGTGTCTGTTATTTTGGATGGTATGAAGCCATCACTCAGTACGCTGTAGTTAGCTTTGGCGAAGCTTTTTATAATACTTTTCCTGTGAGGTGTCAGTTCCAGTAGTTACCTCAGATGAGACTGATTTGTGGTTTGACCTAACCAGGGAGGGCATCACACATGGGGAAGTACAGTGACCCCCCATGTTGATGACTACTATGTCCAGAACATTAGAGCCCCTAGTGGGGGTGCAGACTATCTGTTCCAAAGCACTTGTGTTAACAAAATCCAGGAACCTCTGGGTGAGTGCATTTTTGCTCGAGTATGTCCCCCAGTCTATAGCAAGTTAGTTGAAATCTCCCATGACTAAGGAGCTGGGCTATATGGCAAGTAATTTGAGTAAATTGAGGTAGGCAGTGTGCTTATCTGGGTTCATAGTGGCGGATCTATAGCTAGCAGTGATGTGGTATGGTACTTTCCCAATAGTTAATTGGACATGAAGTAGTTCAAGAGAGTCATGCCTTTTGACCAGTCTCAAAGTGTATTTGGTTTTAATGAAGATGGATACACCTCCACATTTGGTTCCTTCATGCTTATTTTGAGGTCTGAATGTGTGGAAGGCATTGTAGCCTTACACAGCCAGGGTGGTCTTAGTGGCCTTGAACCATGTCTTGGCAACTGCACAGACATCAGCATCCTCCAAGTCCAAGATGAGGAGTGCTTCCAGGGAGTGGAGTTTTGTGTTTAAACTCCTAGCATTAAGCAGCATGACTCTGAGTTTGTCTCAATTAGATTTTATTATGTTGGAAAATATGTTGTTTTGACATTTCCTAAAAAAGGCACTATGGGGAGGCAAGGGCCTTTGCCAGTATCTGAAAGCCTGGGGGGGAGCAGGTGAAGATCATCTCTAGCAAAGCAGTGAGGTCTTTTTACCATATCCTTCCAGGCTGACAGATACTGGATACCCCTTCACTGACACCAGAAGCTGAGGAAATTGTTGAAGTCAATCATTTTTTGTTTATATTGTGGCATCATACTGGGTGAGGGTAAGATACTGCTTAGGGCTAGGGACATACCTGTCTGAGACACATAATCAGAGAGTTCGACCATGTGTCTCTTCAGATAGTCCAGAGAGGTATGTCTCAAGTCATTCACTCCAACATGGACTATGACCGAGTCATAATGGTACTTGCCATTGAGTGACTTGAGTACATGCGTAATTTGTCGGATCCTGGCACCTGATATTCAGCTGACCATGACCTTCTTATTGTCCAGTCTGGTGAGAGAGACATCTGTGTGGCCCCTAATAGAATGAAATGGTGTATCCTTAGGAGGATAGATTCCAGAAAAAAAGAGGTAATACTTCCATCCTACAGGGCATTGGTCAGACCACAACTCAAGTACAGCATGCAGTTTGGAGGTCATATGAGGAAAAAGAAATCAGTCTGCCAGAAGAAATCTTGAGGAAAACTACCACAAACATCCATGAGATGGATGGGAAGGAATATGACAGAGGAACTAGAGCTCTTCTCACCTGAGACCAGGAAAGTTTGAAGAAGAAATCATGCCAGGGAGATGTGAAGGGGTCATTCTGAACAGAAAGAACACAGTGACAAAGGAGGGGGCATGGACAACTGATTGTGGGGACTAATTAGTCCATAGATCTCTAGTCCTGAATTTTAACAAAGAGGGGTATGAATGTATGGTAGATATGAAATCCACCCATTCAAGAAGGCATGGGACAGGTCAAAAAAGTGTATGGGGGTAGGTAGGGATAGAACGGAGTTAGAATGCTGAGACTTAAAAGGCAAACTAGATAGGCATATTGTCTCCTGGCATCAAGCAAATGTAATGTAATGCAATGTGAAAATTGACCTATACAGAGATTTCTACAATGAGTAAGTGAAAAGGAGAATACTAATTACTAATGTTGTGAGCACAAATCCATGTTTCCAAGACATCAGATTTGTTGTTAATGATGCCAGCACTAACAGTACCAATAATGTGAGGACTTGATGCAGGTTTAGAGATGAAGACAAAGTAATGCTCAGTGTTACATGTACTATATGCATCACTATAGCATGACAAGAACATTTCTGAATAAACTCAGGTAGGACCGGCTTGAAAACTGGGAACTCCAGACTGAACTTTCTATTAGCTTGCTAACATTATAGAGGATGCAGGGAGACGTACTTTAGTCTGTGTAATTAGCTTAAGGGACTGTGATGATAAGATGGTATGAAGGAGATGGCATGATGTAGCTGATGACAGATACAAAAAAAGGAATAATATAGCAGCATGTGGGTAGGTGAGAAGTAGATAGGCGTTTTTTCCAACAAACTCACCTATAAGCAGTCATAGTGTGAGCATGTCTGATGAGTGACTGGATCCCACCTGATCCTCTAAGGTAACAAAATACATTAAGTTTGTAGGAAGGCAGAGAAGATGGATTTATGTGGCATAGACAATGAAGGTAAAGTTATGTATGCATGTAGAATGATGGAGAATAACAAAATAAACTACTACAGAAAGGAACTTAATGTGATGGAGGAGAGCAAAAAGGAGGTAGTTAGGGAACTAGAGAATGCTACCCTATAACAAAACGATTATTACTAGGCAAGCATGTCATGAATTACTTTATAAGTTGAGAGTCCTATACCACTTAGATGTTAAATAAGTTGAGATAGCTGTAATAAGAAAAAGTCCTTTAAGGTAAATATTTCAGTTTAGGAGCTTTGCCAGCAGTAAAATGTCCACATTAACAAACCTTAACCAACAAAAGATGTAATTGACTTTGCCCCAGGAGCTATAAACTTTACAGTGGTATATCAAGGTGTTTACATAATAAAAGAATAACTAGGACAGATCTAAAAATGAGTATGAAACACAAACTGTACAGATAAGAACAGAAGGTCTCCTTTCCTCACCATCCCCTGATATCACCACAGTCTCTGAAAGCTCTGTCTTTGAGCCAGTCCTTTTTGGCACCTTTTCTCAGATGTCAAACCTGACTCAAGTGTCTGGTGCAGATGACTGTAAACTCGGGACCATTGTCCTTAAATTTGCTGACATAATCTCCCTTCAAATGACACTTAACATTACACACATATGGTTCAGTAGAAATAACTGCCTTAAGTGTTAAAAATGCAGCATTTTTGCATTTAGCAACAAACCTTGCTAGCTTTGTATAGTAAAAGACCCTGGACTCCTTGTAGATGGTAACCTTTCATATCATACCCACTACAATCTGCAAAGAAAACTGAATTGCCCACCTGATCTTCTCTAGGGCTGAGAGCTGTGCCATTAATGTAATGTTCCCCTCTCTCAAGCCATACCTCTCAACTGCCCAGATTACCACAGAATGTCCAGATTTGTGCATCATATTTTTGGTCTATTCTTCATAAAATGTGTGGTTTTCAGACAAAGCATTGAGGATTGAAGTCATTAAACAGTGACTGGACATTTGAGCTTCAGACTTCATTTCTTTCAGAAAATGCATGCTGATGCAAAACCTGTTATTCTATTAACTTTAAGTTTGTAAGAACATTATTTAAAATCTGTCCTGATTTTGGGCCCTTGTCACCATAATTTTGGCTTTGCCCAGATTTCTTGTGCTAAGAGGTGGATAGGTATGTATACATCTTTTACCAAACCATTTATGGAATACTGCACTCTGATCAGTGACCTACTCACATAACGTACAGATATTCCTCATAAAGAGAACTGAAAGGCTTCAAGGCCTAGTCCTATAGCCAAATATAACTGCAGCTGCTTCTGTACACTGTATCTTACTATCTTCTTTAAAGAAAATCTATGTCTTGATAAGCATAGCATTAAAGGACCCCTTAGAATATCCACCTGGTGATCAGAATACAACAGGCCAGTCAGCCTCAGCAAAACATTAATATCTACCACACTATACACAAGACAACTTCATATCTCAAAGACTCACAGACCTGTTAAATAAACCCTCTCTCAATTAAACTCAGCCCATCAATACATATTTTCAAAAAGGAACTGGACGACTGGGCTGTTCTCTGCTAGTCTCAGTTAAACTGCCTCCTAGTATGCTGAAGTGGTTAGACTAGACAAAAAGTCTCAAAGGGCAGACAATCTGTAGACCACTTTTTATGCCACTGGCATCTGGAATCCTTGATTAGCTAGAAAGAGCTAACTGTTGACAGGTAGCTTTCACCTACAGGGAACAGCATATTGCCCCCCCCCCTTTCCTTCCTTTGTCCAATATTATGTCCCCTTCTGGGGGTTCATTCCCCAGACATTCAATACATTAAGATCCAAGCATAATTTTATTTCCTGCTCTGCAACACTGAAGAATAATACTCTGACTATGACCCAGACAACCTATGTTTGACTACTGGCATGGGAGTGAAGAAGCCATGGGGGAGGATGGAAATGAGTGACTGATGCCAGTTTGTCCATCCTAGGGAGAGAGAAGGTCCAGCACAATGCTTGCCTGGCACCTACAGTGGTATTGGTGCATGAGTGCAGTTGTATGGGTCACTGTGGTACCATGTTGCAGAGCAGTTGTGCTGCACTGGTAACGGGGTTGACATGTGTAGTCACACACATGCAACCTCTCTGAGAAGCAATTGCTGAAGTCAAGTCACCTACAGGATTGGTGTTTGTCAAGAAGGGGGGTACAAATGCTAAGCAGCCCAGAGAGTTCTCTAACACATAACTCTCACCATATTCAGGGAAAGAATCAGTCATTGGCCTCTTACCTTGCCTAGGGAATGAATGGAACTGGCATTCAGCCCAAAGGAGAAATGAATGGGTCCATTGAGTGTAGGTAGAGCAATCACTGGGTAAATTATGCAAAAAAAAAGTATCCCAATATGATCTTTTCTCACCTGCAGGTGGCCTGATCGCATGCACTTGCAGGTACTTTTATCCTCAGCTAGGGACTATGCTACTGAGTTAGTATGTGCAGATCATTAGCAGTGAAAGTCTTTTGTGGCTGTCTCTGCCTCTGGTTTACTCTAGCTTTCTATCACTCTGCCTCCTTCCATTTCTTCCTGTTATTTTCACTTGGTATTCATTCTGCCAGTTCCTGTTATCCATCATGGTTCCTTTTTGGATTTGATCTCACAAAAGCATCCATAGTTAACTGAGAAGAGTTAAGAGACTCTTCTCAAAATATATGTGGCAAATTGTTAGCAGGATCACTCAACATACCACAAACTCTATATCCATAGTACGACAAAAGTAGATCAAGTAGATATTAAACAAACAACTTGTAGTCAAGTAAATCCCAGTTTATTAAAAAACACTCTAGCGCCTTGGCTAATGCTTAGCCTTCAAGGAGTAAATTCAAAATTATACTGATTCACATTTTATAACCTTAAGTATTCAATAAAACACTTAGCCAATTAAATAATTAAACATTTAAATTTCTATTTAAAAAAGTATGACTTAAAAACATATATTTCTTAAACAAAACAATACATTTCCAGCAACAATCTATATTTAAACCTTGTGGGATCAAAGTCCCAAATTTCAAAATAAAAATAGTCTCCTTATACAAAAACATAACATGTTTAACAGAGAGTGTAGTCTATGCTATAAAACGTGGATGTAATAAATTTTATATAGGTCAAACAAAGAGGATGTTCAAAATTAGGTTATTAGAACATTTAAGGGACATTAGAATGAATAAAGAAGAAAGCCCCTTAGCTCAACATTTTAAATTATATCATGAAAGTGATCCTAAAGATTTCACTGCTACAGTATTACAACAAATACAGGTAGAAAATGTGAATTATAAGAGAAATATGTTATTGTATAAGGAGACTATTTTTATTTTGAAATTTGGTGCTTTGATCCCACAAGGTTTAAATATACCCCGGGATTCATGAAGCTTGCACCAGGCGCACGCATAGCGTAGGCGTTATAACACCAAATATGGCCGCCGAGCGATTCAAGTATGACCCAATTCCACGTGCACTACCGGCGTACGCCACATCTGCGCAGCCCCCGGCGTAGGCATGCAAATCACCCCATGTGCAGTGTTGCACCATGCAAATGAAGGCATATAGTGATTCATGAAGTGGTGCAGGCGTAGAGTAAGCCCACGGAAATGTAAACCAAAAAACACGGTTTACATTTTCCCAAACATAACATCGGAGCTACGGAAGAGGGCCAGACCCAGGTATCACAACGTGAACATATGCCAATGGCGAAATACACAGCCAATGGCATAAGAAAAGATGCACAATGCGTATATAACAACATTTAATGTCATGTCCACAGTAACACACAGCAGAACCGCAGGGCATGTGTGCAGAAGCTGTAACATAAAGAAATAATATAAAAATGTCATAAAATCGCAACGTAATAAAAATCAGGTTTACAGCATAATACACAATGGTAGGCATGGAACACCACAACCAAGGTGCAAGGGTTGCTAAGGGCTTGCGATAGTGTTCGTCGCGGTAACTATGAATTAGCAGTCAATGCCATGCAAATGAGGCAGATAATACTGAATCACAAATGTCCCGCCGGATGAAGGTTGTACCATACGGAGCAGCGGTATAACACCGAGGAGTGGCTCAGAGGAGATACATGACATCAGCAGAGGGGTGTGCCACCGTAGCACTAAGCACATTGGAGCATTGCAAATCTGGCCTGTCCGTTGCTAAGCAAAGCTGAAGGACAGGGGTGGGGAGGAATCATTTAGCTGAGAGCACACATGGTGGCCAAGAGCGCATGTGTACGAGGATGGAAACGTGCCCGAAACCCAGTAATCAGATGCACGCGCCGCAAACAATAGCATAAACAGGAAGGACAGGGGAAGAAAAGAAGGAAATGCGGAAGTAGGGTAATTGGAGTACTAATGAGCAATCAACACCAAGCAACCCACGAAGGCCAATCGACGGCAGCTGACAAGTCCGCTTGCAGAAACCTGCAAAACAGGATAGGGGAGGCATGTGAATGCAAAGAAAGGAGGGGAGGTATTGGATTGCAAAGATAGGAGACCTGACACAGCAGAGCGAAGCAAACTGGCAGCAGACTGGCAGTAGCACACATAACGCAAGATACGCCAGGTCCAGGAAAGCACAAATGAAAGTAGGCTGCAGGATGCACGCCAGAAAATGGTAGGTGCAATGCGCAGAAATGTAAAGGGAAGGTCAAGAGGTAATCCACGGCAGGCAAATGTAATTCAACACCAAAGGCACCACAATAGTAGCCCAGGCAGTAAAACACATAACGTAACCTGTAGCTACGAACGTACATACACACCGTATGACATCATCGGTGTTCACAGCACAATAGTATAAAGTGTGTAAGCACCCAACACACACCTGTGTATTCCCAAACACTGCACCATAGGTGTAAACACACGGGGAACTTTTAAAATGTGCATGTTGGGAGCCACCATAGTTGTGATTCATCAGCATGTGTCAGAGACTGACGGTGTTGCTGAGGATGATGCCGACAACCACCGCAGGCCTCGGAGGAGAAGGAGAGTGTTCAGACCAAGGGTAACTTACCAGGGGCTACATGACCTGGAGATAGTAGAGCATTTCAGAGTGGACAGGGACATCTTACAGCAAATAGTGGAGCTGTGCCGGCCACGCCTGAGAACCAGAAACAACAGAGGGGAACCCATACCAGTGGACATGAAGGTATGTGTAAGCCTGTGAATACTGGCCACAGGTACCTTTCAAAGGCCAACTGGAGATATAATGGGTATCTCAAAGGCATCAGCATCCAGGGTACTACACCAGTTCCTGGATGCCATGTTACCACATGCTAATGAGCAGATATACTTCCCCAGATCTCAGGAGGAGTTGGCCAGCAATATGCATCACTTCCACCGTGTGGCACAATACCAGGAGGTACTGGGTGCGATAGACTGCACGCACATACAAATCAAGTCACCACCTGGTGAGCAGGGTATGCACTACATAAACCACAAGGGATTCCACTCCATCAACTGCCAGGTCGTGTGCAATTCCCAGGGCATTATCATGGATGTGTGTGCTGGCAGCCCTGGATGCTACCATGACTCCCATATCTGACATGCCTCACAGCTGTATCAGGTATTTGTCAGGGGGGACATCCCACATGGCCATCTCATGGGGGATGCTGGCTATGCACTGGAGCCGTGGATGATGACTCCCATCAGAAATGCACACACACCCATGCAAGAACGCCATAATGAGGCACACGCACAAACCAGAATCATCATAGAGCATGTGTTCGGGATGCTGAAATCACGGTTCCGGTGCTTGGATACATCTGGTGGAGCCTTGCAGTACTCTCCAGGCACGTGTGCCCACATCGTCATAGTATGTGCCATGCTACATAATATGATCCTGCGGAAGCAGCTGCAGCAGGGACAAAATGGTGAAGGCACTCATAGCCCACCGCAATTGCCAAGGCCAGTACAGGCACAGAGGGATACAGACCATGAACACACTGTGCCAGCCCCAGTAGGCAGATGGAGGCGTGCACAATATGCCTACACCTTGGCAAAGAGGGAACGTATAGCACATACTCTGACTGTGTAGGCCCCTACGGACTGACACCTCTCCACCTGCACACACAGTAAAATGGATGGCACACAAACATGACCACCTGTAGATTGTAATGTATAGGTGTCCCAATGTGTGACTCCTACATAGGCAGCCCTCAAACATTGTAAACACAACAGCCAGTGCAACACGGAATGCCAACACCTGAACAGTACATGAGTCCTACAGCATATGGTGGTGCTGTGTGCCTGTCACGTTCCCCGCCAGATATATATATATATATATATATATATATATATATATATATATATATATATATATATATATATATATATATATATATATATATATATATATATATATATATATATATATATATATATATATATATATATATATATATATATATATATATATATATATATATATATATATGTACACATATGCATATATATGATACAGATAGAAAGGGCAATAGAGGGATATATGGTGATATAGATGGATTCAGCGATATCTGCAAATATGATAGATAGACCAATGACAGTCATAACATCATGGAGGTACAAATAAATAGGATACCGCCAATCAAGGAATGTGTAACATACCGACATGCGTAACCACGAGGCTGAAAGACCGATAGAACACAGTACCAGAACAGTACATCCGCGAGTAATAGTATGATGATATGAAGGGACAGTTAGTCACCGCTGACGGTGACGCGATCTACGTAGGTACTCTGTTCAACTGAGTCTGTGAGTGCCGTGGTCTGTGTAAGTGTGCATCGAGGGTGCCGTGTGCATTTCTGTGTGAGTGTAATGTGTGTGTGTGTCCGCAACATGTGTATGTTGGTGCCAAGTCAGAGGCAGACCAGTATGGTAGGTGTGGGTATAGCTAGATGTAGGCATACGGTAACTACCTGTACCACAGTAGGAGGGACATCCCCACCCTGGGCAGGTGTGTCCTGACATAAAACAGTACAAAGGGCAAATGTCCGAGATGGTAGGACATAAATATGTCCCATATATAATGTAACAGTCGTATTTAATAGTCATGCCTGTATGTAAGAAACTTAAATGTCACATGCAATATGATAGGTATCCAAAGTCACAAAACAATAGGTATGTAGTGAGGATAAAAGTATGTGCTACCTGTGTACTGACCGTGGCCACGTGTTGGCCTGTAAACACCGCTTTGTGTCCCACAAGTGTCCAACAATGACCATATGATAAGGTGGCATCCCATGGCAAACAGACTGCAAATATCTGGGACAGAAATACAAGGGATAGCTGTCACCTACACATATCCCCTGATATATCGCTGCAATTACGGAGATATACAAGTAGCAAGCTCACCTGCAGACGATATAGAAACCAATTAACAATGGCCCAACGTACAATCCCGTAACATAAGTCTACTAACTGTTAGCTCTCTAATCAGGGACGGAGCCCACACACATATATACGGATTATGTAGGAATGCAAGGCCCACAAACCGTGTATATGTTACAACCACCGACATCCCTCACACTAGAAACTAAAGCAATACAAACTGTAATAGCAGCACATACATCCAGTCAGTCAATTACATCTGCAGAACCCTCAACATACCATGTGGGAGACACAATTAAAGGTGATATGCAAAATTGCAGGCGTAGTATAATGGAACAAACAGCCATGTTACAGGTATTGATTGCAATACTCCATTATCAGACGTCGGGATGACAGGTACACCCACATGTTGAACCAAATACTCTACCTGTCACACACAATCCACGGGGGACATGAATCCAAACTATACTTGTCTCCATGCATAGCAGTTGCAGTTAGACATAACAAAACACAATACAGACGTCTCCCCGAAGGTAGGGCAAATAGGCAACACCCAAGTGGAGAATCCAATTATACCCCACTGTCACTGCGTAATTGGTGAATGGAGTAGCTGCACAGCTGATATGCAAGTAATTAGTCACTCAGGAACACCAATTGGCGGGAAGAATCCACATGTTTCAGGTATCGACGTATATAAGGATGACTCGCCAGACATTCAAACCGTATGCTCATACCGAAAAACATTGGAAACACGTGAGAGAGATAGAATTGAAACGCCGTAACGACGACAAGGTATGTAGAACTCCCAATATGTAAGGTTATGTATAGCATGATCTGTATTAACTAGTTTTACTGTATGTATAGCCTGGTTTGCATTAATTAAACGTGTCCGCAATGCATAAAGTGGGGAAGGTATTTATGTAGTGATGTCTTGCTGAGCATACTAACGCTTGTAGAATCTGTGCGTCCAGCAGTGGGACACAAGGTACATAGCACAGACACCAGAAGGGATGCTACATGAGGCCATTACACAGAACAATGCCATACAACCCGCCATCAGTGGTAGGGTATGTCCAACAAGGACGTGCCATAGCAGGGGATAGTATATGTTGATCTACTGTCACAGCACGCATGTGTATGGGCAAATAACGTTAGTGACATATGTAAGGTGGTCCCGCTGAGCAAGTATGCTTTGCATCATGGGATACTATGTGAAATATGTGTAATGTATAGTATTATAGGTAGATATGATAGATATTCAACACAGCATAACAGGCATAACATGCATACCACAGGTACCGTCTATCGGTATGTACAATAACAGGATACATATGGCCTGTAGGTATGGGACATAGTAATAGCATGATAGCTAATCTAAATGGAAGGGCTACCAAGTAACCATGCACAAAGGACAAGTAATAGCTGCACAGGTGCATAGTGGGGTACTATGCAGTCTGTCAAGTCCATGTGTAAGCACAACTACAGTGTTCACACTAGTGGCACCTCTCCAGGGTAGTGCCCTGTGAAGAGCAGAGCCAGGCGTCACCTGCACCACTGCACAGTACAGCCACTGCAGTGATCCCAGGCCTACATGTGTCTCCCAACCACCAAGGGAGGTATCACAGGAACAGTGCTACTGAGTGTCCCTGCGTGATGTACTGAGGACCTATGTTCCACAGCATGGTGAGTGTCCGGTCTGGGAATGTAACCCAGAAGCACATCCCACTCATTGTGGCATGTGTGCACATATCCATGAGCATGTTGCTCACAGTGACCTCTGCTTATGTTGCGTATGAGGAGTATATCCATCAATAATGTTGTGGACATGGTTCCTGTCTGATCAGCAGAGGTCACCCCTGATTATGTAGTATGCAAATGTGTACAGATGTGGTGTCCGTAGTGCATCCGCAATTCGACACTGTCAGAGCTCAGTAAATGTCATGGTGTGTTAATGTTGTGGCATGTACAGCTGTAGCTGTTGTGTAAGGTACACCCTAAATGGGGTGGTGTACCCTTGAATGTGTGTAGATGTCATGTGTTCAGAGGTACCATGGGTGCCTATGTACCAGTTACACACCCAGTACAGATAGGTGTGGCCACGTAGGAGGATATCCACGCCACAGTGGCAATACGGTAACCACAGGTGTGGGTGCGACATATGTCTGTACTGCAAACATGTACAATGTAATATGTATGTAGGGGACCACCATCCATGTGATAGTCAGTGGGTGAATGGTGTAATGCAAAGGTGATGTGCATGCACCTTGTGTCATGCAGCTTGCTGCTATGATAGTCATATTATGTATCTGTCACAGCGACATCCATATGGTTGGAGTCAGTATCAGCTGGTGGAGAAATCATGGGGCTTGGTATGTAGGGGTTCTAAAGCCAGGCAGGGAAAGTGCCCTGTGCCAGCCTGTTCCACAGGGAAGCATATACATAACATGAAGGGCCCTATGACTGAGGACCGTGGTATGCCAAAGTACCCGACATGTAGTAGGTACTATGGTATGCTGGCCTCACTGTGTGTCCTGTCCATAAGCCACATAGCATAACATCATGAGACACAGGGTACGATGTGCAGGTGGATGTGTATGTTGTCAATACCAGAATGGGGAATGGTGCTGAAAGGCAATGAGAGGACAATGTAGGATGTGTGGACTCCCGTACCATTAGCAACTGCCCTGGTAACTGTATGAAAGGAGTCCACCATGTGTAGGGGCATGCTCTGGCCTTAACAAACCCAACCCGGGTGGCAGCAGAGGACGGGAGACCAACAATGTCTCTGAGAATGACGTCCCTGATGATGTGCCCCATAGCCATGCAGAACAGTCCAGTCAGGTGTGTAGGACTATAGTCCCACTCGTACAATGTGGTGCCACCTGTGTGTAGTGTGATAAATGCTGCTGTGTGCCATTCATGGTCTACAATGTCTGAAACAAGGCTATTACTGAAGGCCTAGTGGTGAGACATGTAATTCGGAGGTTGGTGGACATTACAGCCTGGGACGTTGGAAGGTGACATGGGGCCAGTGTCCCAGGACACATAGAGTGTAGGTCAGTACTGTGTAGGTGTGACCACAGGGACACCACAATGTTCATGTATGGATTGTGGCCCTGTAGTGAGTGAGAGGGTGTACTGTCAGCATTGAATCTATCCTCCAGCATGTTGCCAACAATACCTGGGTCTGCAATGTTCCTGAGTGACTGTTGTATGTGACAGCAGATGTGGGTGTTGCCATCGAATACTGACATACCACCATAATGCCTGGTGGTACACCCCGGAATGTGTGGCAATCATGTTTACGTAGCTAGTCTGGGAGTATGTGATGAGGGACCCTGCGGCCCCACCACGGCTGACCAGTGAGCCACCCCACACATGGGAATGTACACCACTGTGCAACAGCCTACACCTGTTGTTGTACATCATATGTCCGTGGAACATGACCACCAGAGTGGCGTCTGTTATCTGGTGTGTACCATCATGGCTCTGTGTGGAATAGCATGATCCATGCAGTTGTGTACATGCTAATTAAGTGCACTGTGGTATGTGTCAGCATTTGTACGTGCATTGTCCATCTGCACGGGTGTCATGATGTCAACAACCGCTGTCAGCAGACGTCTGTAGTAGGTGTAGTAGTACACATGTACTGTGTATGCTGTGATGGGTGTGTTTCCGGGATGTAGCTAACACGGTAGATTAGCATATGTTCGGAATCCACCAATGAGGGGATAACCCCAGGTGTGTAACATCAGTCACATGGTGGTAGTGTCCATGCCAAGGGTAATGTAGGTCCTGGAGGTGGTGTGTATGTGTTGATCCAGCTGAGTGGAGGGTATGACTCATGGATGTGTCGGTACATGAGTGGCTATCCCAGTGAAGTGTGGGTTAGTGTCAGTCACACATCAGTAGTAGCTGAGGCCCACTGTCCACTATACCACCATAGAAGGTATGTTACCCGTGGGGTATGATGTTGACTCTGTCGCTTGTTACAATGTGTATAGCGGTCCCGGACACAGTTAGTTGCACGTGGAGCACCTCTGATGCATTGTGCTAAGCAACTTGCCAGGATGTGTGACAACATAGTGGGATATGGGAACCGCTCAGCTGTGGGTTTGCCGGTCCAGGTATGTGCCTGGAAGGTATGGTCCATCTATAACCTGTCATTGCAGGTGTGCTCTGCAGAGCCTACAGGCAGGTCCCAGTCACTGCAGAGATGTTGGAGTGGTGCATTATAAGGTGTGCCTTGCCTGCGTGCGTCACGGGGAAGATGCAAGCAATGTGTCACATAACCCTATGTCGCGCATGCCAGTTACCGCCCTGCCGGTGACAGTTATTGGAAGCTGTGCAGGACAGGCAGTATAGAAGCAGCAAGAGCCTAGCATGTGAGCTGTACTCCCAGGGCCAACAGGTGCAAGTCATCTGTGCCACAGCATTGTGTTTGACCAGGACAGTCATAGCGGACACATACCACATGCTTGTGGAATGACAATAGGAGCATAGGCAACTGTTGCAGTGACACAGTTGGTCACTGTACAGTGGTATCGTGTCCAGATGAATGCAAAATGCTCCCCAGGGCTAGGCCCATACCCTCAGGGCTATAAGACTGGTGAGCTATTGCACGTCCCTGCACACGTAGTCTGTGAAGTGGCATCACAGGGCAGTCACACTAACATGGCGAATGACAGACATATCGTACCTGGTGAGGTGTGGCATGGGTGCATAGGTTATGTTGCAGAAGCAGTTACCCGACAGCAAGATGTAAGCAAATAATGCCTTGTGTAGCCTGCTGTGTGGAACTGCAGTGTGACACCCTACAGAGTCAGCTATGACTGGTGTGTTGTGAATGTTATAACACACTATTGGCTGTATGTGGTGGGCACACATGAGTCTGTGGGCTATAAGCTGGTGATGTTGTCTTCCATGATGGGGGCTACCTCTGGTGCCTACAGTGAGTATGGAGATGTACTGCACAGGTTGTCCTCGTAGGTGTGGCCAGTGGTGTAGATTATGCGAGACAATGTGATGGGTGGGGTGTGTTGCGAATGTTACACATCCCCAAATGACTGTCAGGTGCAGTCAGGGTTAGTGACAGCATTACCCCCAGCCATAGCTGTCATCCTCCTGTCCCCAAAATGAGGAACATTAGCCCTCATACAGTGTGACAAATGGGCGAAATGTGGAACACTTACAACTGGCTTATTAACAGCGTCAACTAGGAAGGGCATATGATGGCTAAAATACGCTGGTCTTATGTATAAAACAGATATTCCAATGAATTAATATGATTCTCATCTATCTAGCCATGGCTAGCAGGTAAACTATGTACAACAATGAATGTGTGGCGTACTCTTCCAATGTGGAACCTTGAGGAACATGCACCTTTTAGAACCCCAAATGAAGTACGTTCCCCATAATGAGGTACACCTGAGAGCTATGGCCCAGCGCGGCTGCAGACGTGCATCCCCTACAGGCTGTAGTGCCATATGTTGGGAAGTGAGCATTGAATGTGTACATGACACAATTGCTCTATTGCCACATGTACGACATATCCCTCATATAGACAGGCAGTAGCACTGGTATGTGACAGTTGGACATGCCTGCATATACAACCATGTCCCACAGGATATGTGCGTTACGTGTGTACAACAGCTGTCGTACCTTAAGCAAGCTGGGAAGTGTAGGACAGCCAGTGTACCTGTGGGAAGTGGTGTGGAATGGGCGCTATAGTAATCAGTAGCGCATGACATGCTCACATGTTCCGAACAAGTGCCTAGCATGACCATACAATACAGATAGGGTGTTGGATAATATCAACCCACAAGAGGTGATGACAGTCATTTATGGTGGCACCGCACTATAACCCTGCTGAGTATGGTGTGCATGTCCATGAACCATTAGCACTGTAGATGTTAGCAGTACAGATGTACAAGATAGCACGGATATCTGATTACAAATACCTTTGCATGTCACAGGTGTGTTCCACCAGTGGCCTGTTGACAGACCCACAACTACAAAAGGTGAAACAGTGACATGTGCACAGCACATCTGCACCAGATACAGTAGAACAGGGTTAATGTGTTGTACCCCACCCACATTGTAGCCCATACCACACAGACAAATGTTAGCCATCTGTGTATGTGAGGCTGTGAATGGCCATGACCTATCAGTTTAGCTGTGTCAGTGTTGTGAACAACATACAGAATGGGCTGTGTGTGTGAGGTGTGTCACATATGTGCACAGTCTGATGGATGATACCAGCAGTGTCACCGCTAGGTGAACATACCCGTACCCATAAACTGCTACCTAGGCTATGGTCAACATTATGGACACTGTGTAAGGGATGGTGCTGTGCAGTGCACCCCCAACATGGTGACGTCTCCAGGCCCCTTAGGTAGTCATCTGGGGTACTCATGTCATGTCAGGGTGCCATCCATGAGCACGGAGATCACTGGCCAGGCATATACAGCACTGTGGTGACCAATATTGGATCACATACCACCTGTAAGGGGTAATGGCTATGCATGGATGTGAGAGAACAGCCTTCACAATCCACACCTTCACTATGCAGCATGCCGTCTACCTTGCAGAAGGACATTTGCTACACCATGATGATGGACATGCTACATGTCCATATCCTGATCTATATGACATATGTCATGGACAGCCACCATTCCAATACTAGGATAGCCACAGGCTGGACAGATCCCGGTGCCATACATGTGACATACTCCCGCCATACCATGCAAGCCTGTCCATCAAAGCTGCAGATGTCATCCCAGTCATACATGGTGTGATGGCGGCATGGAAGATGTACTATCAACTGACTGGATCAGTAATGTGGCACTGATGAAGCTTGCGGTGGCACAATGGCCGTCTGTAACAGCGTGGAAACCATGCCCGCACATGCTATGGTTGATGACCAACCCTGCGAATGTCGTCTGACTATCCATTGTCCCATGTCTATCACATGTGTAATACAGGCGATCCGTTTCAGGATGTTGAACAGTTGTACAGTGCTGTGTAGATGTATATGGCAAAACACATGCATGTACAGGTGTCCATGCGTATGTGTGCATTGTCACTGCTCAAGTCCATTCCGGCTGTGTCTGTGTTGATATGTGACATATACACAGCATCCAGGTCAACAGTAGTACCGTGGACACATCGAGGCATGTGCAGATAGGTAAGAACACAAGTGCAGGCAGATAGACATGCCCACAGCAAGACAGCATTTACATGGAGTATGAACACTGTAATGAGGCGACACACATATATGGTGATGATATCCAATGCATAATGGGTGTGACATGTGTGACACAAACACGTCAGTCGTGTCAGTGTCATGGTGCTTTGCAAAGATAACTGTGCAGATGCAGTAGATGTCATAGAAATGTATGTGCAGCAGTATCTCTGTACATCTCTGAAACTGTGACCTGTCACCATCATTATGTTTTACAGATAATGCCCCGTACACGTCTCCCAGCATACACCCACCAGGAGGATGATGTCCTCATCCCACTGCTCCATGACAACTATGACTTGTTGTTCAGCCATGTGCCACAGCATGCCCAGCAGCGGGATGACCTGTGGCAGGATCTACGCAGGAGGGTGAAAGATGTGGGTGGCCATAACCGCACCTACCAGCAGGTGTGCAGACACAGCACGGACCTGATACGACATGCAAAACAGCGTGCCACTGCAATCGCCAGGGAACAAGGCAGAACAGGTGGTGGGCCACCAACCCAGCCCCCACTCACACACACCGAGGAGCTACTGGCCAGTCTGGGGACACCCAGGGAACAGCATCCAGAAACACTAGCTGCCATCGTGGAGGTGGGTGTCTCCCAACCAATGAGCCTGGAGTTGCCTGGTAAGTCAGTAATGCACATATGGCTATTATATCCCATGTAGTTGCATGTGTCACTGTACATAATGTAAAGTAACAACATATGCCAGGTATGTGGACACACATGCTGCATAGTACAGTATGCTACGTTGTGTATGCACACATGTGCATACTATATGCTATTACACAGGTGAATGTGTGCACATGCACAGTGCAACCTGTGGCTGTCATACAGTCATGGATAATGTACATACTGATGTGTCACCCCTATACAGGTACCTCAGGCATGCTGCACAGACATGGGTCCGTTGCAGGTGAGACTGTCATCAGTATCAGGCATGTTACAGTGTAGATCTATTTGCCATGTGGCCAGTTAACACTTGCACACCTGATGTTTGTTCCAGTCACGATATGCAGGTCGCACCAACATGCATTCACACACGCCACCCATGTGCAATATATGCAAACGTAATGATACACAGACTTAAAACCACAGTACATGTCATTGCGACATGTGTGGTCAGCTGTGCATACAACGGTGGAGGTGTTCTACAATGGAGGCATATGTAGTATGCATTGGAACAACATGTGTGGTACGCACACAGTACCACACAGTGAGCTGTGATATGGGCAGCCCACAAGTGTCACCGTTGTGTCATATGCCCCCGCATCGGGTGCACACACTGTGATGTGCCAACAGACATGTCCCAGACATGTAGTGTCCTGTCTGCAATATTGTCACACTATCACATGACCTATACCCCACATACCAAACATACAACCCGTTGTCTGCATAGACCTGTGGAATGTGACATATCTAACATGTATGGGTGTATATCATATGGGACCACACAGACATGTGGAGAAGATGCCCATCACACACAATGGCCACCACATGTGTACACATGGCCATGGGGGATGGCCTGAGACATGTAGCCACACAGTACATGGGATGTGTATACACCCTGTTGCACATTGTCCACACATGGTCCAATTATAGCCCTAGTTGACCGATTATACAGTTGATGTGGTACAGTGTATAACCTAAAAGCCTGTGCACAGCTACTGGAGGTGTCACTGAAGTCTACCATATACGATCTGTTGAACATCATGACTGTGTTGCAGTTATGGCTATGCAATGTGTACACATTATGCATTCTACAGCAATATACATGCCTCATGTTGCCATACAATGGCACAGTGTCTGTACTTCACACTGTATAGCAATGTAGACGGCTCACACTACCCTCCTGTGCTCATGCACATTTAATAAACATGCATTCTATCTGTAGGGCATACACACAACACTGCAATGTGAAGCCCATTATGATGCTGTACATGTGTCAGAACACCATTGTGTCAAACATGTATGCATGTTAATGCACATGTCAGGAGATTACATGTCAAGGACACGTCAGACGTGTACTGTTATCCTGTTCTGGCCCACATGGTGTATCACAGAGATGCATGCATACTACCATGATTGTGTGACCTGCATGGCTACTGATATGACACCTGCTTGCTGTAGTGTTCACCCCAGGGAGGTATGCTTACTAACACTATTAATGTCTGAGCAGCATGCCCTCTGCTCTATCGCAGGCATGCTGCATGCCATCTGACAAATCACATGCACGGTGTGTCTGTGTGTGTGTCTGTGTGTGTGTGTCTGTGTGTGTGTGTGTGTCTGTGTGTGTGTGTGTGTGTGTGTGTGTGTGTGTGTGTGTGTGTGTGTGTGTGTGTGTCTGTGTGTGTGTGTGTGTGTGTGTCTGTCTGTGTCTGTGTGTGTCTGTGTGTGTGTGTGTGTGTCTGTGTGTGTGTGTGTCTGTGTGTGTGTGTGTGTGTGTGTGTGTCTGTGTGTGTGTGTGTCTGTGTGTGTGTGTGTCTGTGTGTCTGTGTGTCTGTGTCTATTGTACTTTACAGTATTTCTTTGCATTCACAGGTGATGTAGGTGCGTTACCCTCCTGCGGTCCATCTTATGTTAGTGTCCCCACAGATACTAGCGGTGATGAACATATGCATGAGGTACAGGCAGGGTTGTCAGGGGCTGAATCTGTGCCAATGGTTACCATCCCAGCTATGTCCCCCTCTTCCCCGCACACAGTTCTGCTGCCAACACATACCACATCACCGGTGGCCATAGAGGAAGGACAGTCAACGTCTGTTGGCGTGGGACAGGAATGTGTGGTGGTTACAGAAGGTGTGTCTGCACACCATGGTGTCAGTGTAATGACTGCAGATGTGCCACACAGGCATGTGGCTGGTGCTGCTCGTAGAAGGACCTCTGGCAGACATGCACCTGCAGGACAGAGTGCAGCAGCTGGTATCACCAGACGCATGTTCCAGACTGTAATGGCGGCACAGGCACGTGCTGAATGGCAGAACAGAGAAGGGCAGAGGCTGCAGAGGGCTGCTATCCACACCCTAAATGACAACATCCAGGCATTGGCGAATGCTCAACAGCAGATTGCTAATTTTCTGGATAGGCGACTAGGTGAAATGGTCGGTATCCTTGACCGAGGCATGGCAATCCGTGAGCGGGAGCTGTCTGTGCTGGAACACCTGGTAGGAGTGAGGCATAGGCCACGTGGACGTAGGCCAGCAACACCACCTAGTGTAGGTCGACGTGACCGTGCCACCTCACATGCCCAGTCCCATAGTGCCGGTAGCAGTAGCAGTGCAGCTACTGCTGCGCTGTCAACACCAGGACAAGCAGGCCACGTGGACGTGGCCCTGGACAGTCTCAGCAGGGACACGTTTCCAGCGGACATGTGTCGTCGGACAGTAGCCACTCTGTACCTCCACCTGGTAGTGCCCGTGCAACCCCAGGCAGGCACAGGTCACGTGGCTGTGGTCGGACACAGTGAGCTGTACAACCTGCACTGTACAATCTGGGGCTGTCAATTATACCCTGTGTAGGCATCACAAATTGTAGAACTGTGTACACACATACACGCACACAGCAAACACAACTGTAGGCTCCACAACACACACATGCATTCTGCACAGATATGTCTAGTCAACTCACTGGCCCTTACACACACACACGATGTTATCCATTGGTGCAGCCTATGCCCCTGGCAAACATATCACCCTGTGCATATGATGAAGCCTGTGCTGCATCCCTGTCATCCACACCATCGGTGCAGGGTTATGCACATATATTCTGATGCACAGGGTGAACAGCATAGTGAGATGTGTGTGTACTGGAGGGAATGTGAGGGAGTGGGGTTTTTAAATACAGGGAAAAGGACATTAGGGGTGTACACCCCTTAAAAACACACCCCTGTGTGCAGGGGGACCCCGCCTTGTGGTTTCACGGTTTTGGGGTCCGGGGAAAAATCCGGGAGCCCCGTTGGTTTTGGGAAACCCTTTGGCCCCCCCAGGGTATTTCAAAGTCCCTTTCGGGTTTGCAAGTGGGCCCGGTCCCCACTGTAATTGGATACACCCCCAAGGGACCGGAAATACATTTCAGACCCCACCACTGTTGGGACCACAAAAATTTTACACAGGGTGTTGGACAAACCGCCCTATGCCCCCCTTTGGCGGTTTTACAGGCCCACAATGGGACAGGGAGTGAAAAACTGGGACAATTACAATATGGGACCTTTGGGGCAAATTGGAAAACAGGGGGCCCGGGAATGATAATGTAGGTGCACTTTTTAGCTGGAGGGGGAATTGAGCATTTTGGACCCGTAACCAAAATGCTGAAAATGGGGTAGGGTTACACCATATGACAATAGTTTTTCACCCGGGGCCCCTGTGTTTTTGGGCACACCCTAAAAGTACTAGCCAAAGGTTTTTCACAGGAGAAGGGGGTTTTCACAAGGGGAGCCAACCCCCGGGGGCCATCATCAACAGGGGTTTCCCCAAAGCAACCCCCCTTACGGGTTTTTTGTCAAAACCCTTGGGGCCAAGTGGGTTAAATTTCCAGGGATATTGCAACAATCACACCAAGCACCAGGCTCATACAGACAAACCCCATGTGGGGCCCCCATGTTTTTAGGCAGCCGTTGGTGTGTGTTTACATCAAACCCCCATGGAAATGGGTATGTACAGGGGGGGCACAAGGTGGGACAAAGGGATGTGTGGCAACTTGGGGTACCCCTTTTGTGGCATTTCCCTGGCCCCCCCCATTCGGACAAATTTGGCCCGTGTTTGGGGGATACAAAGGCCTATGATGAAGTTTGGTTTTGGACCCTGCACCTAAAAAATTTTATTTCCCAATTTTTTTGGGGTACCAACGTTAATTTTCAAATGTGAACCATGGGAGGTTTTTAGGTGTTCATGATATGGACATTAATTTTTAACACCTTTTACCCTGTTGGGACATTTTCGCACCGGGGCCCCGTAAAAGCCCATGGTCAGTTCACATGGGGTTTGGGGGTAAAGGTGGTGTGTGCCAAAATGGGCCACCCCCCACACATTTCATCTTGGACGGTGGTCACCACATTATGGCACACATCCCTCCCTTGGGGCCCCGTTTGGGGAGGGGGGTTTTACCAGTGTTTTGTGGGGGTTCATTTCCTCTGCATGCAAAATTGGTTTTCAACCCCAAGTTTGGCATGGGCCCGAAAGCGTTTGTGATGGCCCCAGTACAAATTCCCCATGGCCCCCCTGTTGCCTGTTTGGTTTGCAAAGCTAATTTTTGGACCCCTGGTTTTGTTGGGCAACAAAATTAAATGCCCTTATGATTTTCCGGGTGTCAAAGGCCCTTTTAAAGGGGGTGTGTGGCAACCCGTACCCCTTGTGTAGATTCAACAGACATTCCCACCCTTTCCAAAATTCATGGTGGTTTAGCAATTGTTAGGCCCCGTGGGGTTTGAGAGGACACAAAACCCTTAAAGTATTGTTGTGTGTGCAAAATGGGCCCTTTTACAAATTGTAAAGCATATGTGTTTTTAGGTGGACACAAAAGTCATTCCAAAAAGGGTGTGTAAGGGGCCCTGGATTTTTACCACCTGTTAGATTGGTATCCCGGCCCCAAAGCCAATTTTAACACCGTTTGGGTCCCCCTTTTTAAAAATGTTTTCTCTCAAGGGTGTACCCCTTTTCACCCCAAATGGTTGTGTCCTGGTTTTGTTGGGGCCCTAAAGGCTGTTTTTGCTCACCAAGAATTGCTTTGACGCTACCTTTAAAAACCCTTGGGATTTTTTTGCGGTGTGTACCCACCTTGGGAAAATTTTTGGGAGTGTGTGTTTAAGGGAACTCAGTACCCCCCTTCGTAAAGGGGGTTAAAACCCTTTTGTGTTTGGGGTGTACAAATCCCTTCCCAAAATTTGGGTTTTTGGGTTTGGGGTGTGAGCTGCCCAAGTAAAGCCTTTTAGATGGCCCCACATACATTCCCACACTTTGGGCCCTTTTGGTGATTAAACCCCCTTAGAAGATGGGCCCTTTGGCCCGTAATTTTTGGGGAGCGCCCCTAAAAGCCCTTGTGTAGTGGAAAAGGGGGTTTTTTTAAATCCCCCCCCGTGTTGTTGTGTGCCCCCTTGGGGGCCCTTTTTGCCCCAAAACTAAGTTTTTTTGGGGGATGCCCCCAAAATATGCCTTGGTGTGGTTCATTCCACACTGTAAAAGGTTTTGCTGTGTGTGAAGATTGGGTTTTCAACCCCCCCTTAAGTGTGTGGGTTTTTGGGGGGGTTGTGTGTGGACACAAATTTTTAAATTCCCACAAAACCCCCTTTTCCTTTGCCTTTTGGTGATGCAAGAATTGGCCCCCTTTTAAAATGTGTGAGAAACCCGTACGTTTGTAAATGGCCGTAATTCCAAAGGGGTTGATATGGTGTGGGCAATGGCCCTTAATTGTTGTGGTGGTTCCCCTCCGGGGGGAAACCAGATGTCCAATTTTTAAATTTCCCCTGGATTTTCCTTTGGGGGAAAACCTGGGTTTCCTCTAAAAGGGTGTATTCTTGGGCCCTTCTTAAAAAATTTATGTTTTTTGTGTGGGTATTTTGGGGTTTTTCCCTTCCCCGCCCTGCCGGGGTTTGTGTTGGTCCTTCCTTGGGGGCCGGTTATGCTTTTAGGCGCTTTCAAACTTCCCCCGGATCTTTGCCTTTCGGGTGTTACCCCCCTAGAAAATGCCCTGGGTTTCTGTGTTTTTTTAATCTTGGGAGGGTTTTTGTAAATGCGTAAAGCTGTAGTGTGTTTGGTAGGAGGGGTGGTTCAACCCCCCCCTTCCAAGTGTGTGTGTTTTTCTTTTTCCCTCCCAAATAATTTTTAATTAAACCCCATAATTCCCCATCGGGGGATTTTTTGCCTTTTTCATGTTTCACCCAAACCAAGGGGTATTTTCCCTTTTAGAGTGGTTTTTGTTCAGAACTTTTTGGGATTCTTGGAAATCTAAACCCTTGTGTTTAGATTTTTGGGGGGGTTTGTTCAATGGCCTTAAATTTTTGTGTGTTTTTTTGTGTGTTTCCCGGGTGTGGGGCCCAGTAATCTTTTAAAGGTACAACCCATAATTCCCCTGGTGCTTTGCCTTTGGGGAAAGTCACCCAAACCCCGGGGAAATATGCCCCCCTGGAAAGGGTGTTTCAAGTTAAACTTCGGTAGCGGTTTCCCCAAATGCGTTTCTGTATTTTAGAGAAGGGGTTTTGGCAAGGCCCTTTCCAAGTGGGTGGGGGTTTGTGTTGTTTACAACTTGGGGACACAATAATGGTTTTGATTGCCTTTACAACACATTTTTCCCTTTTTTCGGCTTTTTTCCTTTGCCGGGATGATTGTCACCCAAAAATAGAAGGAGCCCCTGAACTGCGTTTCGTAATTTGGGTAGGTTTTGTAAAAGTAAACAATTTTGAAAAAAAATGTTGGCAATCCCGGCCCTTCCAAATTTTTTGGGAAAAACCCACCCCGAAGTTTTAAACCTCACAACCAAAATCATTCCCCTAAAGGCATCTTTGCCTTTGGGTGATGCCCCACCTAGAAGTAAAGTCTGGGGGGTGCTTTTGGGGCAGTAACCCCCGAGGGAACCTTAAATTTTTGGGCATTCCCTTAATTGAATTAAAGGGATTTGGTTTTTTCAATTTTTGGAGAAAGGGGTGTTTTTGTTTTATTTTTTGTGCTTTTTTCCCACCTGGGACCCCAGGTTTTCCCGTTTGCAATTTGGGCATTTTCCTTCTCCCTCCCTTTTCCTTTGGGTTAAAAACCCGAGTTTTCCTTTGCTCTTGTTTAATTTTTTTTGGGAAGTGTTTTTGGGAAATTTTCGGCATTCCCGTGTGGGGATAATAGTATGTTTATTCAATTTAACCCCCCTCCACATGGTGGGATTTGTTTGATTTTCTTATATTAAAATATCCCCATTTTTTTTGACTAATGCCTTGGGCAGCTTTTTACTGGGTTTTATGGGACCATTTTTGCATGCCTTTAATACCAATGGGGTATGGGCCCAAAATTTCCAAAGGCCAAACCGTGGTGGTTTTCCCCTTTTAAAAAAGGCGTTGCTTAAATCCTTCCCCGGGGCCTCTAAAACCTTTCCCCCGGCCCACTGTACCCTTTAACCGGAACCCCCTTCAGTACCCCTTCCTGTTTTAAAGTGTTGGGCTATTTGGGCCTTTTGCATCCCCCCTTGGGTATGTTCCCCTTCATCATTTTAAAGGGGACAGCCCTAAAGGGTTCTTCATTAGATTTTCTGGGTCATTTTGGCAATGTCGGGACATACCGAACAATTTTGGGTCCTAATGGCACCATACCTTTTTGTAAAAATTTCAGTCATTTTGGCCTGGGTTTTAACACATTCCCCTTTTTGTTTCTGTTTTTTACCCCCTATTAAACAATTTTAAAAAGGGCCTTTTTTTAAAATGGGAACTAGGGGCATAAGCTGTTGTTAAACATAAATAATTCAATTATTTTAAATTTTTTTTGGTTTTCTGTATTTGGTTCACATTTTTATCCCTTTCCCTTCCTTTCCCCTTACAATTTTGGAAGTGCCCGTGGGTTCCCCTTTTTCGTGGAAAAACCCAACCCAAAGAGGGGAAACTTGGAAAATTATGGTAAATCTGGAACAGTTCAGGTTAACCCTATTTAAAACCTTTCTGAAAACCCAAAACACCCCCTTTTTTGCGGCCCTACGGGTTTTTCCCATTTTTCCCTTTTTTTGCAGGCCCCCAAAACCCCCGGAAAAGGTTTTGTATTCCCCAAAAGGGGAAAAAGCTTCTTTACACTTAAGGGTCCAACCCCGGCCATTGTTTCCTTATTTGGCTTTCCATTGTGGGCAGGTTTTTTGGGGCTTTTTCTGGGGAAATTTTGGGCAGTTCCGGGGACTTTCTGAACCCTTAAGGGGAAAACATTACCTTTTTCTATTTTAACCCTTTTTACACACAGGGCCCTTTCCTTTCATTAATTTTGGGCCCGGGTGCATTCCCTTGGGGACTTGTACTTTTTTTTCCCCATTTTTGTCCCATGTCTTTCTTCCCCACCGTTCCCCCTTTTAAAAAAAAGGTTTTCCCGTAAAAAGGGGACTACAGGGTTTCCTTCCATTCCCTAACCCTGGACCCCCCAATTTTATGGGGTACAGAAAAAGGTTTGCCTTTTTACATTTTTGTCAAGGGGGATGTGTTTCTGGGTTTTCTTTGCCCGGGCAATTCCGTGTTTGGGAGAAAAGTGGGCGGGGAAATTTCCATTTTAAAATTTAAACTTTTAACACCCTTTTGGGTGCGCCCGTTTTTTGGGTTACTTTGGGTTGGGGGGGTTTTTCTAATAATCCCTATTTGTTATTTCCCTTTACTATTTTTCCCGTATTTATTATGGGTTTTTAAATTTTTGGGAAAGGTTAACCCACAGGAATGATATAAGGGCCCCCATATTGGCCGGTTTGTTCCCGTATTTTTGCCCCTTTTAATATGGGGCTTTCCCACATCCTTTCCCACCGGGGTTTTTAAATTTTCCCAAACCCAACCCTTTTGGGCCCCTAAATTCATCCCCGTTTCCCTATTTTTCCCCCACCTTTCGTCCCCTTTTTTTTAATGGTTGGGGTTTCTAAGTGTTTGGGGAATTATATGCATAATTTGGGGGGGGAGGGGTTCCCCGTTTTCTTTTAATCCACACATTTTGTCCTCATTTCACCTAAACTGGCAAAAGTCCTTGATTTTTGCTTAATTTTTTTTTTCTGTCGGGTTTCATCATTTTTTTTATTGGGTCCTCAATTTTGGGAATAGCATGTTTAAAGTTTTAGAACTTGGGTAAATGTAATTTCTGGCCCCTGGTTTTTTTAAACCCGCTTTATTTTTACCTTTCCCCCGGCCCCTTTTCGGTTTTTCAAACCCCATTAGATGGGGGAATGCCATTTAGTTTATGTCTTTAGGGAAAAAAAGTCCCGTTTAAAACATTTTTAATGTACAAAAAACCCCCTTTCAAACTTCTTTGGGGTTTAAAAGGTTCTTATTTGGTGTAACACATTTCCTACCCTTAACCCTTTATTTACGATTTTTGGGAGTTTACAGTGCTTTTTCCCCAATCCTTTGTGTTTTTTACAAAAAACCCTTGTTTTATCCGGCTGGGAGTGGATTTTCATTGGACATGGGGGGGGATTTCTTTTTGGGAAGCAGTTCAGGGGTTCACTTTTATACCCTTCCAAGAAACCATGGTTTTTTGCAACCCGTTATTTTACCATTTTTCTATGTTTTTGTTTTGGAAAAATTTCTGGGTTTTCCCCTTTTTGGGGGTTTTTTTCAATGGCCCCCCGGTTTCATAAATTTACGGGTTAAGGGGTTTTTGGGGGTTTTATTCTAAGGGGAAACGCTTCATTTACTTTTCTTTGACGGATACACGGCACACGATTTTTTATTTGTTCCGGGCGGAAAAACTTTTCCTTTTTGTTTTGGGGGTTCCCTTTTTTTTCAAGTCTTTTTGCTTTGGGGATTTCTTTCGTACCAGGACACTGTAATCCCCTTAATTTGGGGGGTTTAAACACATTTACCTTTACCAATTTAACCCCGGGGGCCTTGTACCCCCGCACCCGCCCGGCCATTATTTCCCTTTTTTTTCCCTTAATTGCTTACTTTTCCCCGGGGCGCATTCCGCCTTGGCCCGGTTCTGAACCGGGGATAGTTTTGGTTTTTTTGAAAAAATTTTTTTAAAACATACCCTTTTAAAAAAAATTTTAAATATTTTGTTTAAATTTTTTTGGATTTTTTTTTTCCCCTTGGGAAAAATGGGTATAATTTTAAATTTATTTCCCCCAACTGCTTTTGGAGGGTGATTTTTTAAAAAACTGGGGGGTTTCGAACCCAAAGGGTTTTATATTTCCTTTTTACAAATAAAATCTTTAATTTTCATTTCAAAAGTTATTTTTTGGGTTTAAAAACCCCTTTTGACTGGTAAGGAAAAAATTTTCCCTTACCTTTTAAATGCCCAAAAAGAACATGGAAAAGGGTTTAAATTTTTTTTTTTAATTTTTGGTTTACAGGGCCAGGTTTTTGGGGGCCTTTTGCCGGGTTATTTAAAATTTTGGCAAAAACATTTTATGGGGGGGTTTTTGATAAATAAAACCCCTTGGAAAAAGGGGGCCCTTTAATTTGGGGCTTTTCCTGGTAAACATTTTCAGGGTTTTATTTTGCACATGATCAGGGTTTGGGGGGCATAGTAAGTTTGGGGGGGGGGGGGGGGGGGGGGGGGGGGGGGGGGGGGGGGGGGTTGTTTTGGGGGGGGGGGGGGGGGGGGGGGGGGGGGGGGGGGGGGGGGGGGGGGGGGGGGGGGGGGGGGGGGGGGGGGGGGGGGGGGGGGGGGGGGGGGGGGGGGGGGGGGGGGGGGGGGGGGGGGGGGGGGGGGGGGGGGGGGGGGGGGGGGGGGGGGGGGGGGGGGGGGGGGGGGGGGGGGGGGGGGGGGGGGGGGGGGGGGGGGGGGGGAAAAAAGAAAAAAAAAAAAAAAAAAAAAAAAAAAAAAAAAAAAAAAAAAAAAAAAAAAAAAAAAAAAAAAAAAAAAAAAAAAAAAAAAAAAAAAAAAAAAAAAAAAAAAAAAAAAAAAAAAAAAAAAAAAACAAAAAAAAAAAAAAAAAAAAAAAAAAAAAAAAAAAAAAAAAAAAAAAAAAAAAAAAAAAAAAAAAAAAAAAAAAATAAAGAAAAAAAAAAAAAAAAAAAAAAAAAAAAAAAAAAAAAAAAAGAAAAAAAAAAAAAAAAAAAAAAAATTTTTTTTTTGTTTTTTTAAAAAAAAATTAAAAGGCCCCTTGGTTTCCCCGGACTACCCCGTGAAAATAAGCCCCATGAATACCCAACAGGTTTTGGAAGTTGCCCAAAAATTTTCCCCCCTTTTCAAGGGGTGGATTAAAAAAATTTTCCCGCCTTCAGGCAGGCTATAATATTCAGCAGTTTAGGTTGCTCATCGCCAGCCGACATTGACACGCCTCCGGGCGCAGCTTAGTAACGCCCCTTGCACTCGTGCACGTGTCCTTTGCACGTGGATGTGGTAGCGGCGCACCTTCATTAATATGCATATGGCGCTACTACACCATTTATATGCCGCATGGCCGGCGCAGGCCTTACACCGGCCTTGCGCCAAGCTTCATGAATCCGGGGGATAGATTGTTGCTGGAAATTTATTGTTTAGTTTAAGAAATATGTGTTTTTAAATCATACTGTTTAAATAGAAATTTAAATATTTAAATGTTTAATTATTTAATTGGTTAAGTGTTTTATTGAATACTTAAGGGTATAAAATGTGAATCAGTATTATTTTGAATTTACTCCTTGAAGGCTAAGCATTAGCGGAGGTGCTAGAGTGTTTTTTAATAAACTGGAATTTACTTGACTACAAGTTGTTTGTTTAATATCTACTTGATCTACGTTTGTCGTACTGTAAATCAACATAAACCTCTGCTTGTGTACACTTTACAAATGTAGCCACTTTTCCTTGGAGCACTTTCAACAGCCATCTTGTGACTGTCTGCTCAAGTTAAAATACATTTTGCACTTACTTTTAACTGCCATAATAATTCTCTGCCTAATCATGACACATACGTTTAGTGTTTATTTTTATTTCTGAATGTTCCTGAGATCTCAGCAGTGACCTTAGGTATTAATATGTCACCAGTCTGCCAGAAAATTCATCTGAAAAGACTTTACTGAAAGCTGCACTAAATGAAACTTTTTTTATGTCACTTTTGATAAATCATACAAAAAAAGAAAACCATTGGAAGAGCAAGCCCCTGCACCCTATGATCAGGACTTTGCCCCTGGCACTCAGCTCCAAGCCCCTGCACCCTATGATCAGGACTTTGCCCCTGGCACTCAGCTCCAAGCCCCTGCACCCTATGATCAGGACTTTGCCCCTGGCACTCAGCTCCAAGCCCCTGCACCCTATGATCAGGACTTTGCCCCTGGCACTCAGCTCCAAGCCCCTGCACCCTATGATCAGGACTTTGCCCCTGGCACTCAGCTCCAAGATCTCTGCAACTTATTGTATTAGCATTGTCCTGACTACAGTGATATAAGCCGATGAATACACAGTTTGGTAAGTTGCATATTCTTTCTCAGATGGCCATTACAAAACTGTCTGCCTAGTAACCCTATCTAGCCTCTAACAAAACTTTTCTTTTTTACAAATTTTTATGTAAAAGCATCTTAATCATCATTTACCTCTTCACCTGAGCCCTATCTACTACCTCTACACACCCTACCTACCTCCCTTCTCAAATTTTCAAATTCTCATAACTCATCTCCTCACTGTCAGCCTTCCTGTCTAATCTCCTCATATATCCTTTCCCCTCACTTTATTCTATTATACCTGCACCCACATTCCTCCTATCAGTCCTCAGTTACCATCCTTCTTTTACTCTCGCCTCTTTTGTGAATATATTTCATAAATCAATATGGTAAACCATTTAAATATATATACATATGTAGATTCTATGCTTTCCCTGTAAAAACGTATTGATTTTTTTTAAATCTGTTGTTAAAATGTCTTCTAAAACTATGTATACTACAAAGGTTTGTTGTTATACATTGTAGCATTTTGTTTGTTTTGCTGTGTTATTACCTTCTTTGAGCTTTTCTCCCCAGGACTCCACTGAAGACAGGCTCCTTCATGTCAGTAGAGGGGTTGCAAACCAGACCGAGGACAGAACTGACATGGTCAGACATGCCCATCCATGTCAGACTACAAAGCGGATATGAGTGGCATCCCACAAGGCCTGGTCTTGGCCCCCCCCCACCCCCGTTCTGTATATATGTCCCATAGGTATAGGCCAACATGGAAGGACTGTGACTGAACATGTATGCAGAGGAGTACAAACAGCCCACCATATCCGACCCCCAGCTGACACAAGCAACCCACAAAAGGGCCACCTACAAACAGACAACTGTAGCCATAGCCATGTCAGCAAGCTAATTGCAGAACTGTGTATAGACAACCACCGTGGATATACAGTAAGTGCCCACAAATTACCACACATGTGTTAACCCATGAGGTACCTAACATGTAATGTGAGACCTGGGTACAAAAGGTGATAGATATCCTGCTCTGGACAAACATGTGGCTGTAGTGTTCGCAGAAACATATACTATATACCCACCCAAACATGAAGGTTGGCAGATGTAGATAAGAGGAACTCACTGTGGCTCTGCAGTCATCCTCCATCAGCGTCACAAGTGACTACAATAGCCCCTGTGGGATATACCGCAGCAGACACGTCCATCAACTGTAAAGTCCACAACAGTAATCCACCAGGAGTAGCAAACAGCATGAACAGATGCCATGTGTTGCCTGAGTAAACAAACTGCAGCCCCACACACCGCCATACTTCCCAGCTACAGGAAAGCTGTGCCTGATGTATGAAGCCATGTCCAACCTGGAATGAATGAACATGTTGCACCTTGTACAATCTGAATGGCAGTGAGCTATGCACATGAGAGACCTGAACCCCAGCACTGACATACATAGGACAAGCTGTACAGAATAATCCATAACACAGAAGGCACCCACACTCTTCAGTAAACTCCTGGTACAGGTCAGCCAGAGAGTCACATATCGACACCCCTCAAGAGGAATCCTGATGAGTGGATGGGAGATGGTAGGCTAACCCTGGGTATCACTGTTATGTCAGAGGTAGACGGAGGCACAGTATACTAACCATGACATATGTCATGGCAAACTCCAGTTACAATGTGTGTCGAAGGACAAACACACCCTGTGACTAGCATCAGAAATGGCCTAGGGAACATCGCTAGGGTTTGCCAATGTCCACCCATGTTGTGGAATACACTAGCAATGTTGGACGAGCCTGGTGTAGGTAGTCCATATCTGAACATATTGCAACATGGTCATATGTGCACAACTGGCCCTTACACAGTCTGTTGTGCTCACTGTGAAGATGTCAAGCAGTCATAGGACTAAAGCCCAGGATACTGTCCACCACAGTGAAAGTACTGAACCAGTACACTATACGGTACTACAGTGTTAGGTCATTATGAAAGTATGTTGAAAACTGTCTGCAAAGTATCCCATGCAATCCCTGCAGGCACAGTATAATCCCTGTTGTGGCAGACACAAAGCAGTTGGCCAGTTAGTACACAACATGACACCCAACACACAATCATAAACGTGAGATATTGCTAAAGTTCACACACATCCAAATATGTGGTGGACTTCAGAGTGCAACATATGGAAAGCTCACACTGGGCATGCTCGCACACTTTGATAAATGAGGCATATGTCAGACAACATGCCATGGAAAGGCTGAACTGGGCATGCTCACACACTTAGGCCATATCTCCGTTTAGCAGTTGGCCACACATATCTGGTATTTGTATGTGTCAGTCCAGGAACCAACCACAACACAGCAATCAGCCCAGAGCACACAGTAAATGACTACAGAGACATAAGTGATATAGTGGATTGCCGTCATATGCAAACATCTTCCACAGATACACAAGTTGGTCATAGGAACAGGGAATGCTATGGCAATAAAGACCTGCAAACAGTAGAACAGCACAACAAATATTGTGCATCCGACAATTGAACATATGGGTGTAGAGTCAATACTAGGCTTGTTGCCCTAGGGAATGATAGCTCAGCCAGAGTGTGCTTGGCATCTGCATCCCCAGGACAGTAGGCTACTGTGCCACTGTAAAGTAGGTCACAGAAGGCAACATGTGAGGCTAGTGAGCTGTGCCTCTGTCAAGCAGGGGCACCGTGGAGGTCCCAGGGATTGAATGTGCTAAGCCACAGCCATGTTGTCAGTGTGTGCTGTGAGAGGGTTGCTGAGGATCTCTGACAGTAGGTGTCCATCAATAACAGACTGAGGGGAGCTCTATCTGCATTCTCTGGATGATTCCACTGTCAACACTGTGTTGTAATGAGTATGTGTGAATGAAGTGCTGTGCCGGAACTGTTCACAGATGCCCTCCCTCTGTGGGCTACAGCTCTGCAATGTATTAGGTCACTCTGTCTGTTGTACGGCGCATATATGGCTGGTGTACAGCTGACAGATGTCTTGTTGTGGAGCAGTCATGGGTATATGTGGGATAGCATGACCAATGCAAACCGTACACATGCTCATAGAATGCAATTGTCAAGGATTATGCTGAGTGGCCAGTATAGTCCCCCAGCATGGGTCCTCTGAAGTCGTCCACCCCAGTCTACACAAGTGTAGAGTCTGCTTCTGCTAAATACAGTTTGTGTGCAGTGACAACCTTGCCTGGGGGTGGAGATGGGATATGGATGTCCAGGGAAAGGTGGGTATGGTCAGATATCAACAATGGTGGTCTACCTCTGGTGTGGAACAGTGAGTACCCACGTTGCAGATGGACAGGTGCAATATGTATTCCCCCATGTGGCTGTGGTGTGTGGTTCTGCCATAGCACATGGACCCACAAATTGTAGTGGCTGTAGGGTAAAGTGGTAGAGGCCTGAGTAGTTCTCACACACAATATGCCTGTACCTGATGTTAACAACTAGAATGGTGTATGTGAACACCTGCATATCCTGGCACTGTTGCCAGGGAAGCTAAGTGTGTGTCCTGGATGTGGGTGTGGTGTTCTGGACTGGTTGTGTTGTGTGCTACAGGTCCTGTGGTCCCAAAGCATGGTATAGAACATAACCTGCCAGTGCGATGTGCATATCTGACCCTGACATAGGTGGCTGCAAATACATATATATGCTATCCCCCACCTGACAGGTAGTACTATATGTACATACCTCTGTAGAAATAAAGATGTCAGCACCCTATAAATACTACAGGTGCAGAACAGATGCCCAGTAATTCGGATAGTGGGCTCTGCTAATACATCTCCCTCAGGTGTCATAATATAGTTAGGTAGGGGTTCGAATCCTGCAAATGCTCAGTGTGTGTGTGTGTGTGTGTGTGGGTGAATGAGTGGGGTTTGTGTGTGTGAAAGGCTGTGAGAGGGAAATGTCCCTTTTGGCAACTGGGAAAACACACTACAGGATGCACATTCCCCTTTCTAAACACTGATGATGTCAGCACCCTATAAGTACAGCAGGAGAAGGAAAACCTCCCAGTAATGCGAATAGCGTGCTCCGCTAATGCTTCCGTCTCGAGTGTCATAACATAGTTAGGTAGGGGTTTCAATCCTGTACATGCTCAGTGTGTGTGGAGGGGGTTAGTGTGTGTTCAAGACTGTTTTGAAAGAAGTATCCCTTTTGCCAACTAGGAGAATACACTACAGGATGCACATTCCCCTTTCTAAACACAGATGATGTCAGCACCCTATAAGTACAGCAGGAGAAGAGAATCCTTCCAGTAATGTGAATAGCGCGCTCCGCTAATGCGTCTGTCTCGAATGTCATAACATAGTTAGGTAGGGGTTTGAATCCGGCAAGTGTGTGTGTGTTTAGATGAGGGGGGTTAGTGTGTGTGCAATTTGGTGTGAGGGAAACGTCCCTTTTGGCAACTGGGAGAACACACTACAGGATGCACATTCCCCTTTCTAAACACAAATGATGTCAGCACCCTATAAGTACAGCAGGAGAAGGGAATCCTCCCAGTAATGCAAATAGGGCGCTCTGCTAATGCGTCCGTCTCGAGTGTCATAACATAGTTAAGTAGGGGTTTGAATCTGGAAAGTGTGTGTGTGCAATTTTGTGTGAGAGAAATGTCCCTTTTGGCAACTGGGAGAACACACTACAGGATGCACATTCCCCTTTCTAAACACAGATGATGTCAGCACCCTATAAGTACAGCAGGAGAAGAAAAGCCACCTAGTAATGTGAATAACGCGCTCAGCTAATGCGTCCCTCTTGAATGTCATAATATAGTTAGGTAGGGGTTTGAATCCTGCAAGTGTGTGTGTTTGGATGAGGGGGGTTAGTGTGTGTGCAATTTTGTGTGAGGGAAATGTCCCTTTTGGCAACTGGGAGAACACACTACAGGATGTACATTCCCCTTTCTAAACACAGATGATGTCAGCACCCTATAAGTACAGCAGGAGAAGGGAAGCCTCCCAGTAACGCGAATAGCGCGCTCTGCTAATGCGTCCGTCTTGATTGTCATAACATAGTTAGATAGGGGTTTGAATCCAGAAAATGGCAAGTGTGTGTGTTTGGATGAGGGGGGTTAGTGTGTGTGCAATTTTGTGTGAGGGAAATGTCCCTTTTGGCAACTGGGAGAACACACTACAGGATGCACATTCCCCTTTCTAAACACAGATGATGTCAGCACTCTATAAGTACAGCAGGAGAAGAGAAACCTCCCATTAATGCGAATAGCGCGCTCTGCTAATGCGTCCGTCTCGAGTGTCATAATATAGTTAGGTAGGAGTTTGAAATCTGTAAATGGCATGTGTGTGTGTTTGGATGTGGGGACTCTGTGTGTGTGCAATTCTGTATGAAAAACATGTGCTTTTTGAAATCAGGGGATCACACTACATGATGCACATTACCCTTTCCAAACAGTGATGATGACAGCACCCTATACATACAGCTTGAGAAGAGACATGTACCAGTACTCAGAATAGCGCAACCTGCTACAGCGTCACTCTCAAGTGCCATAACATATTTAGGTAGGGGTTTGAAACCTGCAAGTGTTTGGATGTGGGGAGTTTGTGTGTGTGCATTTCCGTATGAAAAACATGTTAGTTTTGGCAATCAGGAGATCACACTACCTGATGCACATTACCCTTTCAAAATACTGATGTTGTCAGCACCCTATAAGTACAGCCAGAGAAGAGAAACTATCTAGTAATCTGAATAGTATGCTTCGCTAATGCGTCTCTCTCATGTGTCATGACTTAGTTAGATAGGGGAATGAATCCTGCAAATGGCAAGTGTGTGTGGGGGTAGTAGGGTGCGTGTAAATGCAAGTGTGAGAGAACAGATCCTTTAGGCAAATACTACAATACACCAGATGCTGCATATTCCCCCAGTAAACACAGGGGATGTCACCACACTATCAGCACAGCCAAACAGGGCTAGTTGGCTAGTAATGCCAATAATGCGCTCTGCTACTGTGTCTATTACCATTGTCAGAGTACAGATAGGTATGTTTTGGTAACCCACAACTGCCACGTGTGGTTGTGTCACACAGTACGACCTTGTGTGGGTCTTTGTACATAACAATGCATGCCATTGCCTAAACCAGCAATGGCATTGCACACATGATGTATGTGTGACACATACACATAAATACCTGTGACCTGCAGTAGTTACCATGTCTGACACATGCCTCGAGTGGATAAATGGTATTTGCAATGTATACCAATATGACTGTGTCTTACTGTGCAGGGTCCGCACGCGGTATGTGTCTATACAGTGTGGGTGTATATGGTAAAATACCTACAGCAGGGGATACACATCTGGTCTGGGCCATATAGTGGACATGTAGTCGATGTACAGGTGCTGCATGTTCCCACCTGTTGTGGTAGTGGTAACATGTCATTCCACTGCAATTCAGTGACCACATGCTGTGAACCCTTCAACTAGTGTGTTGTAGCTACAGTAATGCTCACGCACAATGTTTGGCTGGATGCAGTCCAGCCATATAAACACAGTTCTTGAGACTGTCATATTGCCAGTGTTGTTATGGAGAATAGGTGGTCTTCCTGTGTATGGGAGGGTTGTGTGTGGCAGGCTATGAACCAGATGGCAGTCCGACACACTGTTAGCTGCACATGATTAGGCCCTAATGCTTTGTGCTGTGCCAACAACCTGGAGGTGTGTGTATCTGTGGTACCTTGGGATACCACCCCCCTGTCCATGTGTGTTACATGTGTAGGGGACGACAGGCATGGTATTGGGCATAACCTGTCAGTGATGGGTAACACCTGTGAGCCATGAATCAGGAATCTGATACTGCACAGACATTGCAGTTCACCGTGCTGAGGACAGTGTCTGTTGCATGCATCTTCCGGTGTACACTGCTGTTGTTGTGTGGCAGCACTGGTAGTGTCCTAACCTGTGTGATACCCACGGAGGTGGCTATGTAAACTGTGTCCTGCAGCATAAGGCAGTATGTGTGTACCAAGGAGCTTTGCCATTATACATTGGGCCATGGGTGTCACATGCAAGATGACCCTTGCACATCATTGTGGCTTCCCTAGCATGTAAGCACACGTTAACAGCCAGCGGATACCCTATGAATGACATTGGAGACTGAGCATAATGTAGACATACAACACCCTTCCCACATATAGTGGTAGAATACCTGGTGAGGGTATGCTGGCAACCAAGATCAGGCTCATACTGGCCTGTGCCACATGCTGAGAGATCCATTCTATGTTCCCTATCATGTAGTCCAGGGAGGTATGTCTCAGGTCAGCCATACTGGCATGGTCAATGAGTGAGTCATATGTGTCCATGCCTCTGACTGACCTGTATGCATGTGTTCTGTGGTGGACCATAGTGCCCCTGAGGCATATCACTGTGACCTTCACCAGATACAGCCTGTTGAGCGGGACCCCAGTGCAGCACCCAAGACAGGTACCTGACACATCTGTAGCAGGTGTGTTGTGTAGCCCTACAGGCTGTGAGTGTGTGGCACAGGGGATGTGTGTGCCATGTGTGGCATGTGCTCTCTTCCGACGGAACATATGCCTGTGTGCCAGCTGCGGAGGTGTGTATTGCTCAGGCAGGATGCTATTCTGAGTCCCCACGTATGCCCCAGTGTGTTCAGCATGCTGTCAGTGCATGTCAATGTCTGACTTGTATTGTAGTCACTGTAATATATTTTATTTATTTATTTATTTATCCTACATTTGTTGACCGGGATAGTCCGACTGGATGCATGTCCATTTCCAGGGGAGGCTCGGGGAGAAAAGCTACAAGGGTAAGCAGATACAGCATTACATAATACCAGCATTACATATTACAAACAGATTATTTACAGAGATTACATAAGTAAGCAAGTTAAACATGTTCCACAGGTTAATGTTAGTCCTGAGCACAAGTCAAGATTAAATTAAATTACACAGTAAACTGGTTCACAGATTTTACACATTCGAGTTAGCCAGGCTTGATACATTGACATAGCCAGTTAAGTGACAAATGTTGTTTGAGTCTAGTGTTAAATTGACCTAAGGTGGAAAGTAAGGTAATATCAGCTGTAAGTGAGTTCCAGGATCTACTTACAGAGTTTGCAAAGAGAGAATCACCGGCTGTGTTATTAAATTTGCTAGTCTGAATTAGTAGTTTGTTAGAGGATCGAAGCAGTCTAGGATTGTTATAGGGGGTGATAATATTTGAAGTGCAGGAGTATTGTCCGGATTATAGAGGATTTTATAGGCCATAATCAGTTGGTTATACTGTATTAGGCTGGGTAGTTCAAGCCAACCAAGCTGATTTAGATTGATGCAATGATGTGTCCTAAAAGGCAGCCCAGTGGCAAACCTGGCAATGTGGTTGTAGCAAATTGAGTGTTTGTTGAGGACAGTCTTGTTCATATTCGAGAGTAGAGGGGATGCATACAGAAGGGTTGAAAGAAGGTGTGAGCGAGCTATGGCACCTTTAGCTGGAGGGGTTAGGAAGGCTTTTATTCTGTAAAGTGACCCTAGTTTTTTATTGATGGCTTTGATAATTTGGTTAACATGTAGGTCACATTTGAGATTATTGTCTATGATGACACCTAATAGTTTAGTAGATGGGTCAGGGGAGATTATTGTGCCATCAGTTGATGTTATGGTAAAGGTGAAAGCGGTAGACCTACGTGTTGGTGAAATAACAGCAGTTTAGTTTATTTGGGATTTAGGATCAGATGATGTTGAGAAAGCCAGTTTTCTATTGTATTAAAGGTGGTCTGGGTAGCTGACCATAACTCTACTTGAGATGTGGCTGAGCAGATCAGAGTAGAGTCTTCAGCATATTGGATACAGCTGACTTTTGGGATGACAGTATAAAGGTCGTTAATGAAGATGGAGAACAGCAAGGGCCCTAGTATAGAGCCTTGTGGTACTGTGAGGGTGTTAGGTAGAAGGTTAGAGAGTTTGTTCTGCCAGAGGCCAGCCTGCTGTCGACCATGCAGGTAGGATTGAAACCATTGGAAGGCTCCAGTATCTAGACAGAATGTTTGCAGGGTGTGGATTACAAGTTGGTGATCAACCATATCGTATGCCTTGGAAAGATCCAAAAAGAGGGCTGAGGATATATAATTAGTGTTGCAAGTATGGTTTATGGTGTTAGTAAAGGCTAGGAGGCCTGAAGTAGTGCTGTGATGAGGACGGAAGCCATGCTGAGTGTCTGCCATAAGGCGATTTTGGATTAGGTGGTGCATCTATTGTCTATGAATAAAGTTTCCATAATCTTTGCAAGTGGAGAGAGTATAGCTATTGGCCTATAATTGGGGAATTCAGTAGAGCTGCCTCCTTTGTGATGTGGGATTACATAGGATATTTTCCAGATGGTGGGAAATTTAGATTCTACCATGGTTCGTTTGATTAGTTTTGAGACGGGGTAAGCAATAGCATCATCTGATTTTTGGAGGTACTCGGCAGGGAGTTGATCAGCAGAAAGTGTAGTGGGTTTCACTTTTTCAATCAAGGTATGGAGAAGTGAAGTGGCGACTGGTTGGCAGCTGAACGCAAGTAGGTTTCTAGGGGTGCTACTTTCAGGACCAGGGGAGCTAGGAGGTAGATGGCTAGCTAGGGCTTGAAATGTCTCAGTAAAGAATTGGTCAAAACTATCAGAAACATCTTCAGGGGTTTTATCAATAGTAGCAGCAGGGATTGGGGTTGAAGTTTGTCCAGGATGTAGTATATATGACATGCCACCTGACAGGGTATGGCATTACTGGGTTCAGAGAGCTCAGTCCCCAGATTGGCTGTGTGGTGGCATCCCACACATGTGTTGTACATTCCTGGCCAAGGGTGATGGCTGCCTGCATACATGTGGCAGCTGTGACATTGCCACATGACTCACATAAACCACAACTGGACCATAGAGGCGATTCACAGGTTACCTTTGCACATGCTACCCTAGTAGTGTGATTGCCATGGCAAGTACCAACACATAGGGCCAATGGGGAACAACATACTGAAGGTGTGTATGTGTGGGTGTACCGCTACTGTTTCATAGCACTGGCATATATGACTGCAAATGTGGGTAAATGCCAGGTAAGACATGTGCAATGTGTCACAGGCAACGTACATGCGTACAGGACAGACAGTGACGTTCTGTCATGTGTAAAGTTGACATACGTATCGTACGCTATGCAGATGTCACTAGGAGTCTACAGAAGCACTGTAACTCTGCATTGCAGGTGTAAGCAGTGTTCCAGGGAACCCCAAGCGAACATGCATGCAAACAAAGCTACAGTAAGCAGGGCTGGAAGTAGTGCATTGTACAACAAAGAAGGGGTAACAATAACAGTAAGTAACAATGCAAATATGTAGGCACTATCAACATGTACCCAGGAATACACAGTGCAGATGCCCATGGTAGAACTGATATTATGTCATAGTTATTTGTGATTTGGATTACATTGGTACTGCAGACATATCTACATGCGCGAACATCCACATTGCATAGTCGTGGGCAACTTGACACCATTACTGTACATGCCCACCATTGCATATCACTACTTGTGTTAGCTTTCCCCCTGTGCTACCCATGTATGCGGCTATCTGTTGACAACCTTACCACCGGCATGCAATTATGTGCAGCTGTTACACTTTGGTATGTACTATGGGTGCAGATAACAATTCAGGACATTCATACAGTTACTGCAGCAGGCATGCTGGGATATACACACAGTCATAGCAGCACACTGTACTGTTACCAACATGATACTACTAATACACTTCTATGTAGTCACCCTGTGCATCAGCAACGTGTTTACCTGTTCCCGCAATGATGTTGGAGATTGCAGGAGGTGGCACAGTGCCATCATATGCACAGGGTTTGGATTAGGTATGCCTGAGTCAGCCACTGATACCACCAATTGACATGTGTGTGTATGTGTGTTGGTGAGGGGCAGCAGTACAGGGTGGGGCAGTGTTGGTGCAGTGTGTGCGTGTATTTGGTCACCCTAGGTGTTAACATTTTGCATGTGTGTATGCACGCACACAGTTCCACCTCATGGCTGCCATATACAGGGGTTTGTGGACAGCCACAGACTGCACCTGGCAGGTCACACAGATCAGTGTCTGTGGGCACGGACATGGTACCTGTGCCTGGCAGGGGTGCTACAGACCGTATCCAGTACTAAGCCAGACTGGGTACTGTCATCAGAAGCGGGAGTGTGTTGACTGGACACAGGTGCCTGTTGGGACTGTCCAGAGCCACGTGCAAGTGGTCTCTTGGGGCGTTCCGATGACAGCACAGACCCAGCATTGCTGGGGCTGCTGCAGGCACTATGGGGGCATGCGCGAGCCTGTTGTCGTCCACGCCGACTGCCAGCTGCTACTGTTGCTGGCATACGGCCACGTCGACGCCGCAAACACCCACCATTGCCCTGGCTCATGGACATTTGGTTGTGGAACTGCTGTAATATGTCCCCACAATGTCTGTTTATGACATCGGTGAAATTACGGATAGCTTCCGCAATGTCACGCATACTGTCTGTCATGGCTGTGCGACATGCTCTCAGCTCCCTCAGACCCTGTCTGGTGTACCTTTCCATACGCGACTGTGCCTGCATGGCAGTCCGAAACATAGCTGAGGTTGACAGACCTCTTTGGGCATGTCGGCCAGAGGCAGTACGCCCACGGATGCTCCCACGAGAACCCATGGGCAACTGTCTGTGTGGTACCATCGGAGGACCCTGCCCATGGCTGCTGTGTGGGGACGCATGTGCCACAGGTACCACATTACCCTGGTCTATGCCCACTGTATCCTGTCCATCACCTAGGGACAATGGTGACAAAGGATGTACTGGCAGGATGACTGTGTGCAATGATGGGGTTGACAACTGTGTACTGTCAATAGGCTGACCAATGGCAGACCCTGACACACCTTCCTGTACCATTACACAAATATCATCATTACCAGTACCCGTGGCACAAGATTCAGGTTCCCTGCTGCAGGTCACCAGAGCAGCACCAGAACCTGTGGGAGGAAGACAGGAAACACAGTTTACAGTCTCAAGACATTGTTACCAGTGATGCACTTCTGCACACATGCACACATGCACACATGGACACATGCACACATGGACACAGGCACACATGCACACATGGACACAGGCACACATGCAGACATGCACACGTGGACACATGCACACAGGCACACATGCACACATGCACACATGCACACAGGCACACATGCACACATGCACACATGCAGACATGCACACGTGGACACATGCACACGTGAACACATGCACACATGCACACGTGGACACATGCACACATGGACATGTGCACACATGCACACGTGGTCACATGCACACATGGACACATGCACACATGCACACATGCACACGTAGACACAGGCACACATGCACACATGCACACGTGGACACATGGGCACAGGCACACCTGCACACATGCACACATGCACACCCCGCAGTATACACACAGAGCACTACTGAGTTACACTACTGTTACTAGCATTATCAGGACTTTTATAGGTTATGTTAAACACACTCACCAGCATGGATGGCCTGCCTTGCTGTAACCCCGGAGGGACCTGCAGAAATGATGAGATTAATGTCAGTGGGCACAACTGTGCCATTGATATTGCATATAATACAGTGTACAGAACAGTCAAGTGTACATATGGCATATTACCTGCAGGCTCCATGTCGTGCTGCTGTGTGGATCCAGCCTCCATCATGATTCAGGTGTACTGCTGTTGCTGTTCTGGGGCTGGAGCCACAACACTTAGGAGTAGCCCCTCCAGTCTGGTGAGGGGGGGGATGTGTGGCCACCCCACCTCCTGTGGCAACCTGTTGCCTGTGGATATCTGATGCACGCTGATGGACACTTCGGATTAAATCACTGCAGTGATGTTGTACCTGCTCATATGTCCTGTTATGCGTGCCAATATCATTTACCCTACGGACAAGGTCTTGCCACAGTGCAGCCCTCTCCTGCTGATTCTGACTGGTGCGGGAAAACAGGATGTCATACTCCCGCACCAGGCTCTGGTGGATCTCCTCGTCTTCCGCTGCAGAGTAGGCGGGATTACACTGACACGCCATCTCCCTGGAAGAGAACACAAACAGGATATCAGCAGACTATGTCAGCAATATATGGTACACATACTATACATGATACTCATGTGTAGTGATATACTACCACTCCCATATGTTGCATGTGTGTGTGTCGTGGTGGATACACAGGTACATGGCCAGATATCAGTGCTCAGCCAACACCTGTGCAACAATACCTGCCACATTCCACACAACATAGTAGCATGCCCCATCAGTCAGCACACACTGACAGGTCCAATGCACAACCTCACTCTGGGGGTTCATCCCAAGGTACTGTATGTGGGACGCCATCCACTACTGTGATGTGGACAGAAGTTACTCGGCCTGGATATACATATCCCACCACCACCACTAGCACAGTAGACTACTTTGATATGTATGTGATTAGACAGTTATTCACTTGCTGGGACTGAGATGGTATCCATGCAGCACACTGGGCCAGTGGAAGCCACAACCCACACTGCTGACCCCTTTGCAAATGCTTACCACGGACATGCCACAGATTGCATGGAACTTGCACACACATTTCTAACCCAGACCCTATGCACAAAGGTTAGGCATCCTGTCCGGTGGACCCCAGACAGAGGCAGATTGTATAACAATAGCAGGAGGCTACTGCAGGACAAAGCACATTCACATTAAGGGAAGGCATCTGTGGTCAGCACTGGTACTACACTACGGTCCGTCATAACAACAGCCACGGCCTACTCTGGGAGGGAAAAGGCCACAAACACTATGGATGACCACAAGGCCTTCTTCAGTTATGTTACACATATGGACCACATGCCTCAGATATGCTCTGTGTTAATACACACCTACTTAACATTCACCAAACACACGGATATTGGCAACAGTCTTGCAGACAGGTTCGGTGCACGTATCCCCCCTCCTTCTCCCCCACCAGTTGAAATATTTATCACAGCTGTATGTAACCTCCCTATCATCTCACATGTCCAGGTGAGGGCTGCCTCAGCAGAGCAGAACACACAGCATCACTGTGACCTCATGGTATCCCTGGATGTGTGCTACCTGCACTCCAAGAGGACATACAACCGCATATAACACTGATAATTTATCTTGGCTGTACTACAGGATATGTACCTGGACAGTGGCATACAGCGACTGTGGTCCCACACCACTAAGGAGGCACCTCAACTGACCCTGGGAACTACCACATCATATGCATAACCGGCCTGGTCTGCTAAGCTATGGAATTATGCAGTATGGGATGCATATGCAGTGATATCGGGTACCTGCAGACACTTGTTCCCAGCCAGTGTGCCTTTGTGATGGGCTAATCCTGCCTTTTGAACCTGGCTGACCTTTCAAAGCAGTCACTACAGCCATTGCTGAGGGCAACGCACAGACAACTGCTGCCAGTATCATGGCCTAAGACTGATTGACATGTAATGTATGGTCATCCCCTTTTGGTGGAACTACGTACACACAACATATCACATGGACATACCTATAGATACAGACCTATGACACATTTGGAGGGTTCACAGTATGCACACTATTAAACTGCTACTTTGCATTACCTGTGTTTGTCGCAGCTGGTTGCGTTACCACTGCTTCTGATTGCTGATGCTACTGTCACTGCTGACAGCTTAGAGTCACAGAGTCACAGTGTGTAGGTTTTTTTTTTTTTTGTTCTCTCTCTCTCTCTCAGTTTTCTCTCTCCCTCTGTCTGCTTCCAGACAGTGCAATGAATGTATTGCATGTGTGGAGTATTAGTACTGGATGCTTTTGTAGGTATCTGCATAGGTCCATGTGATGGCCTCTGCACCAATTGTAAGCCAGCATTTGTTAATTGCATACAGACAGTTGTGTACTGATTGCAGTTCTCACTGTGATTTCAGGTCAGTGCTATAAAAGGGTATGTGGGATAGGCGTTGCCCTTTCAGATTGTAAGGGTGGGGACCATGCTGGTATGCTGTGGACAGTGTTCTGTGAGTGTAAAGGTTAGTATCTCTCTCATGATTCAGGCTGTGTTGTAGATTCACATTTCTCCATTCCTCTCTCCTGTTCCCTGTAGTAAGTGTGTATGCACAATGACACCTACAACTATATATAGATATATATATATATATATATATATATGTACATATACATACATTTATATATGTACTTTAACTGACATTATTACCTACAAGCTACCAACTAGCATGGCTGTTTCTGTTCACACACTACTATTATGGGAATCCAGTAGTTTTGACAGTAATTCTACATGACATGCATTGGGTACTACACATCCTATATTCCCTTTACATTCATCCCTACTATTACATGTTATATTTATTTTAGCACAATGTTCTTGTATAAGAGTCATGGCTTAGTGGTAGGTTATACAGACTAGTGTTTCCTGGGTTCGGGACTGACAGTGGGATTTTGTTTTGCTTTTGAACTGAGTACAGGACCTGTCAATCAAAGTGACTAAGGCACTTTTAAGCAGTTGTAACCGGGTTAGCGCTGCTTTGCACGGAGCTCACGCATACGCACCGGCGTTTAGCTCCGCACACACACGCGCACACCTGCTTACAACCGCTTACCAGTGCTTACTCTGGCGCACACCCGCGCAATTTTCTTTGAAAGAAATGAAAATGGGGAGACAGGAAAGTGGTGAAAAAGGGGTCACAAAGAGGGTAAGACAGTAGGGAAACAAGCTTGGGATTTGCAGGAGGGATGTAGGTAAGGCCCATAGCTGCCCATTTCTTCATCAGCAACAGCTGTGCATATGTATGTAATTTGGTGTGACATTTGAAACCTTCCACCCCTGAGAGAAGTGTCAGGACAACAATAATACTTGTTGTACAGCCAATTGTAATTGATAGATTCCATGTCCAGCAGGCATGTGTGCGGAATGGGCAGCTATGTATGGGGCATAATTTTTTTGTGGGTACAGAGTGCCCTTTTTTTTTTTTCAGGTGAGAGTGGCATGTCAGGTGAAGGAAATCGGTACAGCTGAGGAGGTAGGTAGGGTAGGTAAACAGACAAGACAAACAAGACGCATACAGGGGCAGTGTATGACATGTATGGGGGGGTTTCAAAATTGACGGGGACGGAGGTTTGGATATCCAGAGCCCATGAGCCCACAGATGGCAACAGTGGAACTGATATCCCCACCCATAGGCAGTTGCCACTGTTCCTTCACTGCCCAGGACGGGGCTGTGCTGGGGGCTGTGTAGGCCGGGCAACAGGCATGCCCATAAGTTGTGCCACCTGTGCCTCAAGCTGGCGTAGGGGCTCGAGAACAGAGTCCCGAATCTCCCTACGCACCACAGTCCGGACGCTACGGAGGGTGAGTGGTGGTTCTCCTCCAGCCACACTTGCAGAGGGGGGTCGAGCCCAATCCCCTGCAGCGCTTCCACCCACAGGTGGCACAGGGCCACCGGAGGAGGGTCCAGACTCGGCACTAGTGCCAGGTGCACTCGCCAGCTGAGGTGGGAGAGGTGGGTCCGCTGGAACCCGCCTTCCCTGTCGTCCTATGTTTTTGCATTATGTCATGACAGTTTGGGTTAGTGACATATAATACCATTCACAATTAGTTGTAATAGCATGCATTAGTATTCCCATTAACCAAACACCCAGATATTCACACCATTGAACAGCGTGCATAACACATGCATAATTTGAACAGCAATACACAGTCCAACAACATGCAGGGTTAATTGATGGCAACAAGCCATCAGGTTTGGATGTATGAACAGGGCAGATGCATCAACGGACATGCAAATATATATGACCCAACAGGACAAACATCCAGGGGTGTTAATTGTGATTGCACATACCATTTTCACGTGGAATGGGTTATATGTGGTTATAGGGTGGGGTGAAGAAAATAATATTAACACCTTCAAATACCAATACATATGCTGTACATTTCTAATAGCTACAGATATATACACACTACTGTTCTAACTACAGTTTCCTATATGATAACTATTTCAACTTGGTGATAGGACTGTTACTGCAACATCAATATACATTTTATTGTTCTTCATACACATTCATATCTAGCTTTGTTCAGCTACATCATCCTGCTACATTTGCTTTATATAGCTGTAGACAAGTGTGGATGTTTGGTATATCAGACAATCATCCTATCTGCATATTGCAGACTGAGAGCAACATATCCAGATTTTGGGATACACATTCCAGATGCAGCAACACTTTGAACAGATTTCGCTGTTTGGTTTTGATTCTCACATGCATTTCATTTCTGTCTTGACTGCAGTATACTTTATTCAGGGGTTATTACTACTGTATTGCTGGATTCATGACACTTTCTCACACTCTCTCACTTGCTTTCATGTTACTATTCAGGATGGTACTTACTTCTAGGCTTTATTGACATGTTTTACCTGTAGTTATTACAATCCTTTCCAGCAGTCTCACTTCTGTCATGTTTCAGTATTTCAACAGGGATATATTTCACACATGTGATTTCATCATCTTCTGCAGCTATACTTTTCAGCCTGCTGCAGGTTGTGTACTATTTTCTTACAGGTGGGGCATTTTTATTTCTGAATTTATGTCAGACATTTTCATTTTTCGGGATAACTTACAGGCTGCAGCACACTTTTTTAATCAAGCAATACTTGCAGACACTTTCACACTGTTACTTGCACATTTTATTCCTTAGTGACTACACTGCACTCTTTTGCTGACTGTCATACTTTTATATTTCTTTACAGATGCTGGTAGTGGATTACTGACCGGCCTGGTGGCGCAACTGCACCAGCCTATCGCCATAGGCTCTGCGGTTCACAGAACGGACACCTGCAGCTGTAATATAAATGAAGTAATATTGGAATACACATCTCCATAATATCAGCTAGTTTAATTTCTTACATACATAATTAAATGTAACTTACTCAGTAGTGGGGCGTTGGGCATTTGCCGGGCCTCCTGGATCCAAAGGTTCAGTTGGTCCTGCTTGCGTCTCTTCAGGTCTGCATGGTGGTGACGGACCTGCTCACCAGTCCTTGGAATCCCTGTGGCACTGGTGAGATCATGAGCCAACCGGTCCCACGCCTCAGCTCTGTATGCTCCCCAGAGGACCTGGCCCTGCATGAGTTGGGCCTCATGATTGTGGACTAGGAGCCAGACCATGTACCTGGACTCCTCAACGCCCCACCTCTGTGCTCAAAAGCAACTACCCTCTCCTACTCCTGTCATTCTGCCTGCAGTTCAGTTCTACAATCGTTTATGCTGTGTATTCCCGCCTATGGGGCTTATATAGTCCATTTTTCCCACATATCTGTGATTGGCCATTTTGGAATTTTATCAACTTCAGTAAACCTGCATTGTCATGCTCCAGTTTGTATTCATTCCTATATATTAGCTATTATTGCATTTCTAGGTACTGCTGTCATGGCTTAGTGGTTTGGTACCTTGACTATGGTGTATAGTATCCTGGGTTCGAACCTGGCCACTGCTTTTTATTTTTCATGACTGTCTAGACATGCTGAGGGGTGTGTCTGTGTAAAGGCAGTTTTGATACGGCTTGCTCAACGTTGCCCGTCGGTTAGCTTGTTTGCGCGGTGAGCAGCTTCGCGCAAATGGGGTACGCTGGTTTAAGCCTCATTTGGCTATCAGCACGCATATTATGCTCAGCTCAGTTAGGGGCACATAGATTTAGCATGTTAAACCACTGCTCAGCTACGGGCACTCATTTTGCACCAGTTAAACCACTGCTCACCTACGGGCAGATGCACTCACCCTGTTAAACTGTAGCTCAGCTATGGGCACATCTGGCATTTTTTATTGTTTTGTTACCTCACATTTCTTCAATATAAATGGGCTATTTCATTACATTTTACATAAAATGTGATTTTATGCGTACATATTTGTCAGGGACTTGTTTCGTGCTTATTTTGCTAAAAATAAAAATTGGTGTTGTGGGGGCTCGAACCATGAATGCCTACTCTTCAGCCAACATCTCTACCGCTACGCTATTGCTTCTTAGCTTACTTTGCATATTTAGTTCTTATATGCTTTCCCACTGACTGCTAACTGTTGCTGCGCTACGGGCACGCCCGCGCAAATGAGCGCACTCATGGTTAAACATCTTTACAATTTAAAAAAAATTATGAGATGTTTATTTGTTCATTTTATGTTCGTAGTCTGTGGGGGCATGTGTTGTGTTGTGTTTATTCACATTTCCATGGACTCTGTCGTGGGTGTTTACTTTGGGCACTTTTCCTCTTCTGGGGGCGTGTCCTCTTACAGGGCTCGGCCTACGGACACGCCCCCTACTGTTTTACATGGACCGTGTTAGCCTTAGGTGTGATTCAGCATGCTCTCATGAATATGCAGAGCATGCTGACATCACTCCGTTTAACTGCAGCCTCCGTGTAAGAGTTATAACTCTTACACGGAGGATTCGTAAATCCTGCCCAATGTGTATGAGAGCAGCAAGTTGAAACATGTTTTTGTTGGCACAGGTTTTTTTTTGCTTTGATCACTATCAGACAAGAAATTAGTAGCATAAAAAGTCATAGGTGGGGATGGGGAGGTAAACTATGCAAAAAATATGTGCATTACGTGAATCTGAGAACAAAAACCTGAAATACATTGTTGTGTCTATTACTTCTTTCCTTTGCTAACAGTCAATAACCAGGGGGATTAGGCAGTCAGAACATGAACAATTTTCTTGTGGGAGGTTGGCAAACAAGCTCTGCATGAAAGCAAAGATTAATGACCACAGTTAAACTGAAAATGAAATGGTTTCCAGTGAGATCAAATGCATGTATATTGATGCAGCAATCAGAAGGATATTAATTGGGATATTATTTTTCAAATAATCACAGTCAAACATATAGGGGTGTAGGTAGTGATGAATAATATGAAAGTAAAGGGCAATTACATAATCACTTTAAAACAACTATTGATTTGGCTTGTCAGGGGCACAGAGTACCTGTCAATGAGCAACAAGTTGAGATACAGTTCTTCCACCATTGTTTCTTTAACTTTTGTCAGTCAGTGGCCAGAGGTCTACACAAAATGAGGCTATCTTTGATGGATGAAGACAAACTGTGTGTAAAACAAAATTACATTTACATGACTACTAACTTATCACAGATATGTTTTTTTCAGGGAGGGGCAGTGTATGTATCTGTGAACAACAAATTACAGTACATTACTGTACCTTTTATTTCTTTCATCAAAGCCAGACATCAATGATATACACACAAGGTGGCTACCTTTGAGTGGGTTTGGGAATGCAGGTTGTGTTGAGAAGCAAAGGACAGTTACATGATCACATTGCAACTATTATTGATGTCTCTTATCAGGGAGTGTATCTTTTTTGTCTAAGATCAGCAAATTGAAAAGCATTACTGTGATGCCTGTGCACTGACCCAGTAATCAAGGAGCCTCAATCCTCACCACTAACACCAGTGAGGGGCATCCACATTGGGAGGATAACAAATACACACACAGTAAAGTACAATTTCCCTAAAGAGCACACAGAGATCCCAGTCAGTCTGGGGCTGGTTTCTCCCTTTCTCTCCAGATCCCCAGTAAGACTCTCCACTGGCACAGCTATTGGGTAGAGATCTTAGCTGTGTAGTCAAGCCAAAACCTCCAGTACCCTCTCTGTCCAACCAGTACTTCGTGCCCCTGCCGAAGAAGCTGACACACACCCACTTTGAGATTTGATTTATATACAACCACACAGACACTACTGGGGAAGGCTGGCAAAGGTTTATTAGCTATGCCCCTAGTGCCCAGACTATAATGTAGTAATTCACTGCCACCAACTACTTGTATCAGCTACTATAAAGGCCCTTATCAAAGGGTGTCCAGTTCTACTGTGCAATGTTATTATTAGCCAATTGGTAAGTATGATGAACAGCAAGGCTATTGGAGTGGCTTGTACAATATCACCAAATACATGCAAGTACTTTAAGACCTTAAATTATCTCTACACAAAACAACCACAGTTAAAAGGTTTAAAATATTTAATAATAATTAATAAAAATACAAGACAATACTCATTAATTCAATACAGTGACAACAGAGAGCTCAGAAATCACAGAAAATACTCTAAAACAACATTGTAAGATAGTCTGAACTAAATATAGAAACAGCTAGACTAATCTGGCTATATACCTATCTCTAAGAGAAACTATGTTCTAAATAATTTGTAAACCACAGAAAAACAGCTAGCATTCCAAACCTCAGCCAAATAAGTCACTATTATTTGCCAAGAAATACAGAGTTCTATGTCAAAAGATGAAAATTTCTTTATTGTAGGTAAGCACTTTTATGGTGATGCTCACACCACTTCATTAGACCTTTTACAACCATGCATCACAGTACTCTATACTTTATATAAAAATTACTTTAAAATGAATAGCCCATTAACCCTATTATTCAAGGGGTTCCCAAAATACACAAGGACCCAGTGAACCCCCCACTAAGACCCATAGTCTCAGGTAAGAATTGGGCAACAGAACCGATATCCATATATTTGGAGAAAACATTAAGTCCATTAGTAGACAAGAATGTAACTATTTTAAGGGATACCAAACAGTTCTTAAACCAATTATATGATTTTTTGAAAACTACTAACTTAAATCTGGATAATGTGAAGTTGGTTAAGCTGAATGTTCGTTCCCTTTTCACATCAATTCCCAATGACTTGGGGGTTGATATGTTAAGGGAATATTTAACAAAGGATGGCACTTACACACAGACAAAAACAGAATTAATTTGTCTTTTGATGGAGCAGGTGCTCATAAACAATGTTATGTTATTTGACCATGTTTTGTATTTACAAAAAGAAGGGGTGGCCATGGACACTTCCAGTGCCAACAGCTACGCAAATTTAGTCATGGCCTTATGGAAGAATAACAGTATAAGTAATGGCACTTGGAACCAGATAATATTTACAAGCATTTTGTAGATGAGTTTTATTTGTTATGTGATGGTAGCCAGGAAGAACTTGATAGGTTTTACCATAATGCTAACACCAATACATCCTTTCTAACCTTTGAAACAAAGGTTTCAGATAAGGAAGTGGAGTTTTTAGATGTGAAGGTGCCTAAGATAAAAGAGGGCCAAATAACTACTAAGTTATATCATAAGTAGTGTCATAGAAATACCATTTTGCATCGAGAGAGCATGCACCCTAGACACATTTTTAAAAATGTTGTAAAAGGGCAAACATTGAGAGCATCTAGGTTAACAGCAAGGGATGAGGACTTTGACCAAGATATCACTGACCTGAGACAGAGATTTGAGAGAGGGGTTACACTGACCACATTACAACTGACATAATAGATGAAAGTGCCAAGTTAAGAGACACTACTGGGAAGCCCTACTTTTCTGATAATAGGAATAATACAACTATGAACCCTATAGTAAAAAAGAAAGTCCTGAGAGTACCTACCCAATATTCAAGTAATATGTCCATAATAACAGGAGTCATTAGGAAGCACTGGCCCATTTTGACACATGATCCCAACATAAGGGAGATTGTAGGAGAAAAAACAAGTTTCTCCTTTAAAAACAAAACGTCTCTGAAGAGACACTTATGTTATCCAGTAGAAACCAAAGAAACATCAAGCAGAAACGTTACTACCAAAAAGGGCATATTACCATGCACTAGATGTAATCAGTGCAGATACATACATGCTAGTAATAATTTCATGCACCCTGACACAGGTAGATAATATGTGTTCAATGTTCAAGCTACCCGTAATAGCAAGAACATAGTGTATATATATATATATATATATATATATATATATATATATATATATATATATATATATATATATATATATATATAGCAGTGTGTAATGTTTGTTCGAGTTTCTATGTAGGAAAAACTAACAGGGAATTCATGTTCAGAATACGAGAACATTTATTATACATTAGGAACCAGAATGTGACAAATGCACTGGCTAAGCATGTGCAAAGTAAGGGGCCAGAGCATACATTTAGCTTCCAAGTGATAGAATCAATAAGAGAAAATGATAGGGGGGGACACATAATAAACAGAACTGAGACTTCTGGGACACGTTGGATTATTAGATTGAGAGCAGACAGAGGTCAGGGGCTAAACTACAGGATCCCCCTTAAGCCTGTCTTGCAGAATAGGCCTTTGATTTGATCATACAAAAGTCATTTGGAACAGTTATATAATAAGTAATACCTAAGCACCCTTCTGGTTAGGTGCAGAAAGAGAAAATTTTGTATGTGTTTTATATTTTTATTTTTGTATGAATGCACTGGTCTAAAAGTATGCATATATGCGTTTTATAAGTGTTTTTTATGAATTGTTATTGTGTCTTTACATTCATACACATATGGTTATTTGTTATATGTGCATTTCTTAAATGTGTTTTTATAGTAGTTTGATTAGGTGCAGAAAGAGAGAAATGCTTGTATGTATTTGGTTTTTATCTTTGTATGAATGCACTGGTCTAAAAGTATGCATACACAAGTTTTATAAGTGTTTTTATGAGTTTTTATTGTGTCTTTACACTCATACAAATTTGTTTATATGCATTTCTTATATATATTTTTATAGTAGTTTGAGCTTGTGCACCCTATGCATAGCTTTTATAGAAAGTTTTCATGGGTTATTAACAAGTTAATTTGTTTAATTGAATCAATTGATCAATTAAGTTAATGGGCTGATTCAAATTGTTGTATAAAGTATAGAGTACTGTGATGCATGGTTGTAACAGGTCTGATGAAGTAGTGTGAGCAGCACCACGAAAGTGCTTACCTACAATAAAGAATTTTTTTCATCTTTTGACATAGAACTCTGTATTTCTTGGCAAACAATAGTGACTTCTTTGGCTGAAGTTTGGATTGCTAGCTGTTTTTCTGTGGTTTACAAATAATTTTGGAAGTTACTGGCAATTCATTTACACTAACTGTGACCTAAAGGAACTGTATGATCTAAATAACTTTACTTACAAGGCAAAGTGCTGGTGATTTGTTGTCAGCTTCAGAACAAAATACAGAATGCTTTATCTTTTTCTCTCAGAAAGTCTAAAATTGATAATACACATTACTGCTGAGTCATTTCAGATTACATCATTCTTGACACTGCTACTTAAGTTTCCCAGGCTGACAGAACTTAAAATTGTAATATTTCATTTTGTAATCTGCCCTTGCCAGGAAGCCACAGCAATAGATGACACTTTGCATGTAAAACCTAGTAATTAGAACAATAGAGAGACTTTCCTAGCCCAAACATCTTGTCTCCTAGCTTGAGATCAAACCATAATAAAATACTTTACTCATCAGCTTTCTTCCAGCATGTGCACTGTGGTTAACTTTTTGAAGCTCAGAACATAACAGTTTTCTTACATTTTCTACACAAGCCTATGGATCATATTAATATTTACAATGACATAGACTTATTTATAAAATTTTATCTGGCTGGGCTGGCAGCCCCTTAGTTTTTCACATTCCCCCCCACCAAGAACTCAAGCTAGTTTTTCAAGTGTCCATTGAGAAACATTGCTTGAGACAGTTGAGCCTATCTGGGTATATCTTACCCCATTCCCTGTCTCGAGAGCCCATCTGCATTGGCATTGCTAATCCCACTGCGTTGCTGCACTGACATATCATATGCTTGCAACCCTAGGCTCCACCTTAGTAACTTGGTATTTTGCTGGCTGGCTCGATGTAACCATGTTAGGGGATTGTGATCTGTAACTGCAGTGAATTTTCTTCCATACAGATAAGGCTGAAGTTTCTGCAGTGCCCACACTATAGATAGGCATTCCTTTTCTACAGCTGCATAGCATTCCTCCCTGGGATGGAGCTTATGACTGAGATAGACCACTGGGTGCTCTTCTCCCTCTGAAGAAATCTGGCTAAGTACAGCCCCCACCTCATGGTTTGACATCCACCTGCACAACAAATTATTTGGTGTAATCTGGGCTGGCTAACACAGGGGGTCCTCCCAAAGCTTCTTTAAGCTTCTGGAATGCATACTCACCTGCTGGGGTACACACTACCTTATCTGGCCTGTTTTTTCTTGTCAGGTCTTTGAGGGGAGCAGTTATGGTACCATAACTGGGGACGGACTTTTTGTTGTACCCTGCTGTTCCTAAGAATGACCTCACCTGCTTTTTGGTAACAGTTGCAGGCCATGCCTGAATAGCTTCCACTTTGGCAGGTTCTGGCCTGATCTTACTACTCCCCACTCTATCTCCCAGGTAGGAGACCTCTGCCATAACCACCTGACATTTGCTCAGCTTAATGGTCAACCCTGCCCTCTGTAGTCTGCTCAGCACCTCCCTGACATGTTGATGGTGCTCCTGCCAGGAATGGATGTAGATGGCAATATCATCTAGGTAAGCAAGAACAATCTTCTTTTTTTGCTCCTGAGGATAATCTCCCACCAGCCTTTGGGTTGTGGGGGGGTTTTTCCATCCCAAAGGACATCTTTGTGAACTCATACAAAAGGAGTCACAAAGGCTGACCTCTCTCTAGCATTGGGAGTCAAGGGTACCTGCCAGTAACCCTTGTAAGATCAATGGTGTTAAGATACTTAGCCCCACCCAGCTGCTCTAGGGCTTCATCTGTCCTAGGCATGGGGTAAGCATCTGACTCTGTGTAACTATTTAATTTCCTGTAGTCTACACAGAACCTGGTGCTCCCATCCTTCTTTGGCATCAGCACCACTGGGGGGGCCCAGGGACTGTTGGACTCTTGAATTACACATAGTTTCAACATTTCCTGTATCTCCTCCCTCAGAGTTTGTTTGACTCTCTCAGGAACCCTACAAGGGGCCTGCCCAATAGGCCTTTGGGATCTTGTATCCACCTGGTGCTGCACCAGGTGGGTGCACCCTGGTTTCCCAGTGAACACAACTCCTGTAACACTGCTCAGATTTCTTGAACATGGGTAGGAGATAGCTGCTGGGACATTGCTGCCTCTTCCACTGAGGTGTCAGTCCGAGCCCCACTGATAAGATCAGTCACCAGATCCCCCTCAGACTCATTCTGCAATCCACTGCAAATACTCAGCAGAAGGGCCTCCCTATCATGGTAAGATTTCATCATGACATGGTACAGTTTGTGCCCCTGCATCCCGCTATCAATTAAAGAGACTCTGATTACCCCCCCAAATAAAGTTCAGTTGTCCTAGTAGGATTTATCCTGACATTTATTCAGTTGCCTGCTACAGCAAAAGCCATGGTTCGCAGAGAGCATCCTGCATCCTGCCTAGCAGTTCCACAATGTACAGTGGATATAAAAAGTGTACACACCCCTATTAAAATGCCAGGTTCTTCTGATATAAAACAATAAAATCACAATAAATCATTTCAAAACGTGTTCACCCTTTAATGTGACCTGTAACCTGTACAATTCAATTGAAAAACAAACAACTCTGTTAGGGGAAAAAATATAAAAAATAAAAAATGTACAATAAGCTGGTTGCATAAGTGTGCACACCCTTAAACTAATACCTTGTAGAAGCACCTTTTGGTTTAATTACAGCAGTCAGTCTTCTTGGGTAGGAGTCTATCAGCATGGCACATCTTGACTTGGCAATATTTGCCCACTCTTCCTTGCAAAAGCACTCCAAATCTCTCAGATTGCAAGGGCATCTCTTGTGCACACCCTCTTCAGGTCACCCCACAGATTTTCTATTGGATTTAGGTCTGGGCTCTGGCTGGGCCATTCCAAAACTGTAATTTTTGTCTGGTGAATCTATTCTTTTGTTGATTTGGATGTATGCTTGGGGTCATTGTCATGTTGAAAGGTGAAATTCCTCCTCATCTTTAGCTTTCTAGCAGATGCCTGAAGGTTTGGGGCCAAAAGTGACTGGTATTTGGAACTGTTCATAATTCCCTTCACCTTGACTAAAGCCCCAGTTCCAGCTGAAGAAAAGCAACCTCAAAGCATGATACTGCCACCACCATGCTTATGCATTTGGATGGTGTTCTTTTGGTGATGCAAAGTGTTGTTTTTGCGCCAAACATACCTTTTTTAATTGTAGCCATAAGGTTTGACCTTGGTCTCATCAGACCATAGCACATTTTTCCACATGCTTTTAGGAGACTATGTATTGCTCTGCAAATTTTAGCTGGTTCTGGATGTTTTCTGTGTAAGAAAAGGCTTCAGTCTTACAACCCTACCCAAAAGTCTGGGCATATGGAGAATACAGGAGATTGTTGTCACATGTAGTACACAACCAGTACTTGCCAGAAATTCCTGCAGCTTTTTCATTACTGCTGCAGGTCTCTTGGCAGCCTCTCTGACCACTTTTCATCTTGTCTTTTCATCAATTTTGGAGGGACGTCCAGTTCTTTGCAACATCACTGTTGTCTCATATTTTCTCAACTTTTGGATGACTATCTTTACTGAGTTCCATGGTATATCCAATGCTGTGGAAATTTTTTTGTAGCCTTCTCCTGACTGATACCTTTCAACAACGAGATCCCTTTGATGCTTTGTAAGCTCTCTGCGAACCATGGCTTTTGCTGTAGCAGGCAACTGAATAAATGTCAGGATAAATCCTACTACGACAGCTGAACTCTATTTGGGGGGTAATCAGAGTCTCTTTAATTGATGGCAGGTGTGTACCCACGAAGACTGAATGCTGTGATTAAATCAACAAGTGCTTCAACAAAGTATTAGTTTAAGGATGTGCATACTTATGTAACCAGCTTATTGTACCTTTTTTCCCCCTAACAGATTTGTTTGTTTTTCAATTCTATTGTAGAGGTTATAGTTCACATTAAAGGTGGGAAAAGTTTTGAAATTATTTATTGTGGTCTCATTTTTTATATCACAAAAACCTGGCATTTTAAGAGGGGTGTGTGCACTTTTTATATCTGTTGTAGTTAACATCACTGACCTTCCTTACCACATTGTAGGGTCCCTCCCAGGCTGCTTGCAGCTTTTTATGTCTGATATGAATGAGAACCATTACCTGCTGCCCTACAGCATACTCTCTAGCTCGAGCATTCCCGTCATACCAGATCTTTTTCTGCTGTTGGGCTTCTGCCAGAATCTCCTGGGCCAAGCCCATGAGTTCCCTGAGCCTTGTCTTGAGGCTTAGAACATATGCCACAACAGACTCCTTGTGAGATTCATACTCACTTTCCAATCCATCACGAATTAACTCTAGAGGCCCCTTCGCCCTATGCCCATACAACAACTCAAAGGGTGAAAAGCCTGTAGATTCCTGGGGAACATCTCTGTAAGCAAACAACAGATGGGGCAAATATTTGTCCCACTCCCTCTTAAACTGGTCTGCAAATGCCTGTAGCATGGACTTCATTGTAGAGTTTAACCTCTCAACAAGACCATTAGTCTGGGGATGGTAGGGGGTGGTGTTTAGGTGCTTCACCCCACAGTACTTCCACAGACAAGCCAGCAAGTCTGACATGAAATTAGCACCTCTGTCAGTCAGTATTTCTTCTAGGAAACCTACATTGCTGAAAATCTTTAACAAAACATTTGCCACCCTTTCCGCCTTAATGGAGGACAAAGCCACTGCCTCAGGGTATCTTGTAGGATAATCTACTACCTCTAGGATATACTTTTCCCTGTGGAACTTGGGGTACTCAGAGGCCACACAATATCCACAGCTACCCTCTGAAATGGCTCCTCAATCACAGGCAAAGGCATCAAAGGAGCTCTCACCTTGTTAACTGCCTTGCCTACCTTTTGGCACTGCTCACAGGTCCTGCAATATCCTGTTACATCTCTGGAAATCCCAGGCCAATAAAAGATCTGCATAATATGTATCTTTGTATGTTTTATACTCATATGACCTGCAAAGGGAATATCATGGGCTATGGCTAGAAGTGCCAGATGGCAGGCTCTAAGCACTACCAACTGCTATATTCTCTCACCTTCTAGCCCTCCCTTAGTGGTCCACTCTCTATACAGTAACCCTTTGTCCCAGTATACAGAATTTTCCTTCCCTTGAGAATCAGGTGCCTCACTAGCTACCTGCCTCAGGCCTTATAATGTAGGGTCTGAGACCTGAGCCTGTCTCAACTCCCTCTTTGTAACCCTTCCCAGCTCCCCTTCCACGGGCAGTCTGGCATTCTCTGACCTACACACCGCTACCTTTGTAGTCACTCTGTCCAAGGGAACATCAGTACCCACAAGCAGCTGTGGCTCCTCCTCAGTCTTACAGCTACAGAGTAGCTCCCTCCCTGAAGTAACCACCTTACCAGTCCTGGCTGCAAGTGTGCTGTCTGTCTGGCTACCAGACCCACATGCTTGTCTCCAAGCCTGACTACATGTAACTGCATTAACACATGGTACTGCCTCATCAAAATCCTTCCCTATCAGGACATTTGCAGGATGGTAGTTTGGTACCCCTATTGTTTCAAGACAACCTACTATTGGCATTTTGTCATTCCCACTTACTGGCTCTCTCACCTTTTGTTCCCACCTTGCCTCCATGGACATCTATATGCCACACGGCCCCACTGGTTGCATTCAAAACATTTAACCCTAGGTCCTGGACGTGTACCTGGACTAGTGGCTTCCCCTTCTACTGGCAGATTCTGTTGTGGCAAGCTGGGCTTCCCACCATGGGTTCCTTTAGACCCATGAGCAGCACTGGGTGTCCCTTTCCTGTGCAGTAATGCCCTGCTTGCTAGTATAGGTCTCCCTTCTTCCCCAACTCATCTAAAGTAGCACATCATCTATCAGCTAACCAGATCCTCATGTCCTCAGGGAAAGTGCTAAGGGCTTATTCCCTCACCAAAAGGTCTGCCAGCACTTCAAAAGTGGTGATCTGACATCCACTCACCCACCTATGAATATAAGTGCTTAGTTCAGCAACATATTCACACACACTTTCATCTGCCTTGCGTCTATGCTCATGAAACTTTTTCCTATAAACTTCAGGTGTTAGCTTAAAAAATTCTAGCAAACAATTCTTTACAGCATTATAATTTACAAAGTCATTGTCAGACAGTATGGACAAAATAGTTACAGCTTTACCATAGAGTAAAGGGGTCAGGAACCATACTCAGGCCCTTTGGTCAAAATCATACTGTTTACATACCCTCTCAAACATATGACTGAAACTATCAGAATTATCCCCCTCAGTAAATTGTGAAAGAAATGTACTGACCTTTTGTGATTCTGGGGTCCGGTTACTCGCTTCCCCATTACCTCCATGACTCTGGCGAAGAGTCAGCATCTCCTTTCATGTTGCCTCTGCCTCTCCTTCTCCTTCAGGCATAGTAGTTTCCATTTTCCTCACTCTCTAGATGCCTCAGTCTCTCTGCTGCTTCTGTTTCCAAACACTTAGCCTCCAACTCAAATCTCTTTAGCTCCAGATGGATTTTCAAGTCCTCTGTAGAAAGGTTGAACTGCCCATTCTCTGAGTGTTGTACAGCTACACGGTCAGTCTGATCATCTTCCTCGTTGTTCTTCTCGGATGTAGCTGTCACCAAAGCTGAAATCATGCCTGCCTAAGTTAGGTATCCATGCCCCAGTCCTTTAGACTGGCACGTCTAAGCCAACTGGCCCCTTGTTATCTTGCCATACTCCTCTGTTGACATGCTTGCCTGCCCTCCCTGACTAACTAAGCTAAAGAAAGAAATTAAACAATTGTGATCTGAACTCCGAATGTTCACTGTGTGGCTGATTTAGAGTACAAAAACACCTTCAGTGATCACTGTACACAAGCTACAGGAATTTACTATCCACACCACTACAAGCCAGTTAATATGTGATGTGGCTATCTCACCACTATCAAACAATTAATATTTGATGTGGCTATCCCACCACTGCCATAGAATTAATATGTTATGCCCATTCACTGGCCCAGTAATCAAGGAGCCTCAATCCTCACCACTAACACCAGTGAGGGGCGTCCACATTGGGAGGATAACAAATACACATGCAATAAAGTACAATTTCCCTTAAAAGAACACAGAGATCCCAGTCAGTCTGGGGCTGTTTTCTCCCTTTCTCTCCAGATGCCCAGTAAGACTCCCCACTGGCACAGCTATAGGGCAGAAGTCTCAGCCAAGTAGTCAAGCCAAAACCTCCATTACCCTCTCTGTCCAACCAGTGCTTCGTGTCCCTGCCCAAGTAGCTGACACACACCCACTTTGAGATTTGATTTATATACAACCACACAGACACTCCTACGGAAGGCTGTTACAGGTTCACTAGCTATGCCCCCATCTGCCCAGGCTTTAAGGTAGTAATCCACTGCTACCAACTACTCTTGTCAGCTACTATAAAGGCCTTTACCAAAGGGTGTCCAGTTCCATTGTGCAAAGTTATTATTATCCAACTGGTAAGTATGATGACCAGCAAGGCTATTAGAGTGGCTTGCACAATATCACCAAATACATGCAAGTACGCTAAGAGTCTAAATTATCTCTACACAAAACAGGCATAGTTAAAAGGTTTAAAATATGAAATACTTTAAAACAACATTGTAGGATAGTCTGACATAAATATTGAAAACAGCTAGACTAATCTGGCTATATTCCTATCTATCTCTAAGAGAAACTAGGTTCTAAATAACTTTACTTACAAAGCAAAGTGCTGGTGAGTTGTCAGCTTCAGAATAATATACAAAATGCTATATCTTTCTCTCTCAAAAAGTCTTAAGTTGATAATACACATTACTGCTGAGTCATTTCAGATTACATCATTCTTGATACTTCTACTTAAGTTTCCCAGGCTCACAGAACTTAAAATTTTAACATTTATTTTTGTAATCTGCACCTGCCAGGAAGCCGCAGCAATAAAAGACACTTTGCATGTAAAACCTAGTAATTATCTCTGTCTTAGAACAATAGAGAGAATTTCCTAACCCAGACATCCTATCTCCTAGCTTGAGATCAAACAGTCATAAAATGCTTTACTCATCAACTTTCTTCCAGCAGGGTGCACTGTGGTTCCACAGTTTTCTTACATTTGTTACACAAGACTGTGGATCATATTAATATTTACAATAACAGAATTATTTATAAAATTCTATCTGGCTGGGCTGGCTGCACCTCAGTTTTTCACAATTACCACAACATTATGTCTTTCATTTTCATCCCAGCAAACATCAGAGGTGTACACAGAAAGTGCATACATCCGGGAATGAGAAAGGAGGCTATGTGTGCCACTCAGTTTTTCGATTATCTTGACTCCTAAAAGACACAAACTACTGTTTACAATGGAATATCATGCAATGTTATCAAAGATACTTTGATTAGAAAAGAACATACTGTTCAGAGCTGCAGCTCTATATTGGGAAGCTCAACTATAAGGTCTACATAGCCATTACCCTGTGACAGGATAACAAGCTATGTTATGCTCGGTTTCTATTTAGGGATGAATATAATGCTATCGATCAATTGTGATATGTAGCATGTGTTAAAAATATATATTTAGCAACTTGTTACTGCATCAGAAATAAGAAATTATATACATTTTAATAGACAAAGCAATGTTCTTCTCACTGTAAACAGAGTATGATGAAAATTCTGTGGGCTAAAAGCAGAAATATGCTGTGAGCAATTTCAGCACTGAGCTGCTAGATCCATTTGCAGTCTGGGATAAATCACTGAGAATGGCCCTTTTGATGAAGGCTTGATTACAGGTACATGCACTTGACAGAGCTGGCAGGGGAGGATGGAGAGAGCAGAACCAGCTGCATACTGCCCCAGTCCCTTTATAATTTTTCCAAGTCTTTTGGGTTTCTAATACCATGACAGGAATGGACCCCATTCCTAAGTCAAAGTATGATTAAAGCTCATGAGATTAGTATTGTTTCAATCTTTGATGTTAGCCAGAAGTTGTCTTTGCAGCATCTATAATGTGTTCAGAAATGACTCCTCCTGCAATTCATATGGAGTTACGTGTATAGATAACATACCTAAATACGACTGTAAATTATTTTTTATGAGATCAATTGTTCCTAGTACTGTTGGAACTTTTTGGGTATTCTCCTTCCACATTGCCCTTGTTTCTGCTTGCAAATTGTGGTATTTTATTACATTGTGCCTCTCTATATGTAAGACACTGTAGTCACTGGGTGTAGCAATTTCAGTGATCAGTGCTACTTTTGTCTTCTTTTCATGAACTACTATATCTGGTTTTCTTGTTATTATTTTTTGAACTGTTGGTAATGGGTGATCCCATGTAATATAAACTTCATAATTCTCTATAATGCTTTATGGCTTATGTTTTCAATGCTTCTCAGCTACTTCATTCTTATAATGTTTGCACAATCCCCGTTGTAACAGTCTTTTGCCACATTATTATATATTTTAGTATACAGGCCTTCTACTATTAGTATATCAAACCCAGTAACAAGATATGAGACTGTTTCCAATTCTGTTTTACAAAACCTACATTTATCTGTTTCTCCGACATGTTCAATGGACTTTGCAAACCAAAGTATACGTAGTTCACTGTCCTGGGCCACCAATATTAACCTTTCATCTTTTAGTTTAAATTCACCTCTGCTTAACCATTCCTGCATTTGATCCTGATCACCATTAGGTTGTTCCAAGAGTTTTCTATACTTGCAACTATACTTTTGCATTTTCCACATTTCTTGCCTTCTCATCTGATCCTTTGCCTTATATTCTTTCTTATTTTTGGCACATTCAGTAGCTGACTGATTTTTGTCTACTTCTGGTGTGATTTCCATTCCCACTTGATGCCGATATGCTTCTGCTAAACTAAGCAGGTCATTTTAGACTTATTCTCCTCATGTTTTAAAACTTTTACTACATTTGGGTCTTGTGAGGTCAGCAGATATGTATGCAGTCCTACAATTTCCAGATTTATACATGTAATCAGTTTCGAGGAGGCACATACCTCCTTTAGAATGGGGAATATATAATCTTGTTATACACTGATTTTTATAAATCATTTGATAAGCATGAAGCATCCTTCTTGTTTTCCTGACCAACCAATCCAATACCTTTTGAGGTCAGTCAGTCACTCCAAAACTGTACATCAGGACAGGAAGAGCAAATTGGCTTATAGCTTAGACTTTGTTCCCAGATGTCAATGCTGTTTTCAGTATTAATTTTAGTCTTTTAAAATATTTCTTACTAAGTTTTATTCACATTTGTTCATGTTTTATTGTTGATCCTCCATCAGTTCTCAAATACTTATATACTCCCTCTTGCTGAAGTTCTCTTATATCACATTCCTGTCCCAGGCTGATTTTTTCTTGGTGCTGCAGCATTCCCTTTTCAAAGTTTGCATTTGCACATTTATCAAGACCAAATGACATTCTTTATGTTATCTGAAAAAGTTTTGACCACTTGCAGTTGTGCTTTCAGTTCCTCATCTGATGAACTATACAGTTTTAAATTGTCCACAAAAAAAAAAAAAAAAAGATGGGAAGCCTTTACACTGTGTTGTTTTTCTGGAAGCCAACATAATCTGTTAAGTAGACAGCTTAATGGGTTAAGGGCAAGACAAAGAGAAGCAGTGACAGAGTCACCCTGGAATATCTCCCTTCGAAATGTTATCCCTAGAATAATAATTTGTCCTTTATCATGGCTTAACTGCAAAGTAGTTTGCCACTGTTTCATGGTCGCTGTAATGTAATCAACCAGTGTAGGTATATCTTATACATTTTAAAGCACTCTTTTATCAAATAATGTGGGATACTGTCAAATGTCTTTTTTTTAGTCTCTCCATGCCATACTTAGATTCTTCCCCTTTTTACAGATCTCCATTTTGACTTTAACAGCAAATGGTTCTTTGTTCCATATTACTTTCTTTTGTTACACTTTTGTTCTATTGCCATGATTGAATTTTCTTCTAAATGACTATAAACTATGTTGGCATCAATTCTAGGTATCGTTTACATGTTGTCAGAATGCAAGTTATTAGTCTATAGTTTTTAGGATAGCTTGCAGGATCACTCTTAAGTAGTACAGTGTTTTTCTTGTTGTTAACCAGGTTGGTATCTGTTGAGTGTGTGCATATAAATAGTTCTTACTCATGGCTAAATATTCATGTTAAGATGTTACTACTTTTCGACAGAAGTTAGGTACTGTATCTGGGGCTGAGGTTTTCCATATAGGAGCTTTTCTTAACTTTGTTTTAATCTCTGTGGCCATTACTTCATCCCATTTCATACCCTGTACATTTGAACTTCTTCTTTCTATTACTTCTTCTATTTATTCAGCATCTTTCTTATGTTCTACAGGATCTGCATAGGCATTTCTCCAAAATGAAAATATTTCTTCTTTTCTGGCGGTGTTTCAATTCCTTTTGCCTTGGTTCCCAATTCTCTACAAAACTTTTTTGGGTCATCAATAAATTGCTTATTTTATAGTTTTCCTTTATATTTATTTGCATATCTTATAAATATTTCTGCCTCTGGTGATATTTTTATTTTATTACTTGGGATAGTGCACAATAGATCCTGATCCTGTGTATTGCTTTTATCATGTCTATCTTTCCTAGTATTTTTCTTGATCTGTTCCTTATTCTAACAGTGACATGTCTTGTCTTAGTAGCTTTATAGTTTTCTGTACTCGATACTTCCATGATGGCATTTGACTTTTCCCCTTCATTTCCCTTACTACCCTATGTTTTTCTGTTAAGACTTTATCTGTTATTAATTTAGTTACACAGTAATATATCCTATTTACTTCTGTTATATCTCATGAATTTGTATGAACAGTCCAAAATACTCTGTTCATCTGTTTTATCAAACTTCTAACTTTTTGAGTTTTATTGTCTTTTTATAATCTATTTCTTTTATTAATCTTAATATCTATGTCCATCCCTATTAAATCAAGCAATTCTTTTCTTAGATCATTTTCTTCTAAACTGAGGGCACATTGTTTGATCTCCATTTCCTGTGGGCATTCTATAGAAAGGTCCACAGCATCTTCCTGTGTCAGATTCTCTTCAGTTTCATCTTGTGTCATCTGTTGCTCTTTCTCATGGGAACTCACTGGCCTATCACTCCACAACATTGATTGCATCAGAGTTGCCACAGTTTCATGTTACTTCCTGTGCAGCTTGAACTGAATGTCTATACTCGTTTCCTATGGAAGGCTCCAAAGTATCTTCATATAGCAACTGATCAGATGTTTCCCATTCCACTGGTTTCTCTTTAATTTGGGGATCCATTGCTCTATCCTGCTGTGATGTTATCAGAGTTAGATTTTCTACACTAAATCCTTCACTTTGCATGTACTTCATAACCTCAGTTTCTATTTATTTCACTCCTCCATTACTAATCCTCCTTTCTACTTTACCTCTTTGTTTTCTTATTTTTTGTATTGCAAAGTTTTCCATGTCCAGATGCCTTTGCTTATATTTCTCTTCAAATATCTTTGGTGCTGCTCTTTTTGTATTGATTAGTTTTGCTTTCTCCTTTGCATAAATATTGCACCATATTAAATCTATTTTTTCTTTCCCATGTCCATATTTCTTCTTCAGATGTCTCCTTCTCCCCCTGTTTCTCCTTACTTGGGGGAAACGTTGTTCCATTATGCTGTGATATAACCTGTGTTAGACTTTCTACACTAAAAAATTTGCTTCAATGGTATTTCATAACTTCAACTTCTATTTTTTTAACTTCTGCTTTACTGATCTTCCATTTTACATTCCCTCTTTGTGATTTATTTTTAGTATTGTGAAATTTTCCATATCTGGAAGGCTTTGCTTGAATTTCTCTTTGAATATTTTCAGGCTGCCTTTTTGTATTTATTAATTTGGCTTTTTCCTTAGCATAAATATTTCACCATATCATATCTTTCTTTTTTTCCCATGTCCATATTTCTTTTTTTCTTTGAATACCTTTTAAAAGTATCTAGATTTTGCTTTTTTGTATTTTCACACTTCCTCAATCACTTCTTTTTCCAGAAAGTCAAATGTTTCTTGGTCTATATAATGTTTTCATAAATCTGTTGTATTAATGTACGCAAATTTTTATTTGAAGCTTCTGACAGTTTTTTTTTTTTTTGAAGTATTTTTCTTTCATCTAATTTCTCTCTTAATCTTTTTGTATATCTTTTGTCTAGAAATAATGGGCTTCTTGCATAATACTAACAATACATCATTTCTTTCTTATCCTCAATAGTCCAGTCCATCATCTTTATGGATCTTTTTTGGCCTATCAGTTTTTGTGATTTTTTTGTGGACAACTACTTCTTTCTACAATGGGGGGGGGGGTGGCATTCTGCCCCTGGGCCTGGCCTAGCTCCATTGTAGGAATGTTTCTTTGTCTTGAGGATTCTACACTGTCATTTCATTTTTTCCAGTCATGGCACCAGAGCACCTACCAGGATTGGGTACAATTTTATCCTGTGCCTTGTGTACCCAGCTTTTTTATTTTTAACCTACTTCTGTCTATGATATATGCTATATAAAATACAGTCTATATATCATTGTCATCTGGGTGAGAGTTTGTGAAAAACAGGGTCCACCTTGTGAAAGCACTCTTCTAGACATGAGGATGAATACAATTGCAGAAGTACTACTCTCCTTTCTTGCTGACTCTCCACACAGTACTGGAGATACAAATATAGATGAACCACCGCTAGGCTCATGCATATGGGTAAGGCATTACAAGCCTCTGGTGTAAAGAGCTTTGCGCATCCTCACATCCAGGTGTGGGATTAGGCCATAACAAATTTTGTCAATGCTGGGCTGCCAATGAGGGCATAAAGAATCCTCACAGCTGTCAGACATTTATCCCTGTCTGCAAATGGATCTGGCAGCTCAGTGCTGAAACTGGACATACCATGCATTAGGAAAAAGTTGTGAGTGTGAATTTAAATCTGATGTCACCATCTAAGAGCATTCTCTTTGTAGCAGTCACACTATACATTTTATAATAAATTTGATAAAATATTTTAAACTGGTTTATAGTTATGTTCCTATATTGATAGGTTCTATTTGTAGATGGCTATTTGACCAGTCAGGTTTTTGCATTTGTTTCACAAGAAACATGCAGATATGACAAATTATAAGCTGACAAACTCAATACTTATTTGGATATGTTATTAGAGTATTTATCTATGTATATGTATAAATAAATATATCTATCCATATATATATATATATATATATATATATATATATATATATATATATATATATATTCACTTTATAAGCTCAAAATTCTGAAATCTCGAATGTCAGAATCTCAAGCCCATGAAGTGAAAAATCCAAATACCCAAAACCACACAATCACAAAGCCCTAAATCCTGAAACCGCAAAACCTTGAAATTCAAACTCCCAACACTTTCAAACACCAATACAACACACATGCACACAACTAAACAAGCACACACACCAACCCCTATTATATGCAGGGGGGCAAGCCACCCTGCACCCCCCCACCCCCCCTACTTAAATATTCTAACTTCGAGGTTGCACTACATACACACACACACACACACACACACACACACACAAAAAACACCACCACACAAACTACATTCCTCTCATACACACACACATCAAAGTAACAACACATAGTAACACACACACACACTACAGCCCCAACCCAGCACCCTTAAACATAAACACTTACCTGAATCCACTAATACAGTGCAACACCAGAACCGCTAATTCAAAATCTCCAGCACTCGAGATGTTGAATTTCATGCTTCTGGGGTTGCGCTCTTCCTATCCTTCTACTTTATGAGCTCGAGATTCTGAAGTTTGAGATTTCAGTATTTTGAGCTTATAAAGTGCTTATATATATATATATATATATATATATATATATATATATATATATATATGTGGTAATAACTAAAATTAATAATACTGTTTTCTCAAAAGATGATCTTTTCTGTAAATGTTAATGTTCTAGCAAAATACTAGGTATTAGATTTGTTCAGTTAGGTGTGCACATATTTGATATTTTGCAGTCTGCTTGCCCTAAAACCTTGTGCAGTATACTGTATAATATTAATCATCCAGTTGTCCTGTCCTTATAATTTTTAAAAGAATCCCCGGGATTCATGAAGCTTGGCGCAAGGCCGGCGTAAGGCTTGCGCCATCCGTGCGGCATATATATGGAGTAGTTGCGCCATATGCATATTAATGAAGGTGCGCAGCCGCCACAGCCACGTGCATAGGAAACGTGCACGAGTGCATGGGGCATAACGAAGTTGCGCATGGAGGCGTGTCAATGTCGGCTGTCAATCAGCAACCTAAACTGCTGAATATTATATTCCGCCTGCAATAGTAATCGCACGTATCAGTGTCCGTGGACAGTGAAACGTATGCAAAGCATGCAAGATAGTCCCTGCGAACAGAAAATGAAGAATCAAACACAAATGCACGGTAGGGAATAACGGGTCCCTACCCTTGAACAAATGACATGAAAACTGTGTGCCCGTAGTCCAACATAGTGTTGATAGCTATACCATGTGGAAGTGAAATGTATCATATGTTAGCGCGCCACCAGTAGGTACGTCCAGCCCAATGGAGAGGGTCACCAGCTGACCCATAATGTGAGGGAGGGAACATAGCTGTACAGATGTGTCCATAACAAAATACACAAGGAGAAATGTAGATATATGTAGTGACTGTATGTCAGAATCATATCCCACAAGCCATGTAATAGTCACATACAAAAGGTATGTCCATATTTCACATACCAAATGTGATAGGAAATAGCATACGCATGTAAACAAAACAGAAGGAGCATATAAACAGCTATAACAATATGGACACATGTAGGCCAAAAGGAACAGTATGATCCGTACCGTCGACTAAGATTACCACCTGTCCCACTTTGCGAGCGACAGTCCCTCTGTGGGCAGATGTGTCCTGACACAAACATGTAAAAATGGCAAATGTCCAGAGAATATAGGACATAATTATTCCGTAGACGTCATGTAATAGTTGCATTAAACATATTTCACTGAACGTATATTACATAAATGTCATAAGAAACAGAATAAGACACCGAAATGCTACAAGAATAAGCTTAGATATAGGCAAGAATTGTAAGTTCTATCTGCCGAACTGACCGTGGGTATGTGTCGGCCTGTAAAATATGCTGTGTTCACCGCAAATGTCACACTGTGGCCAATTGAAAAAGTGGAAACACAACCGTCGACTGTGGGGAGGCATTGTCCACAACAGTCGGACATGTGTAAAGAATAGCTTGGACATAGGAAAAGGTGCCATCCCACCAATGAGTACAACAGGCTGGCAAAATCCGGAAGTCAGCTGTATAATCCGAATGTGTATGTGACACAGTCGAATGGGTAGTACCCGGATATACCAACCAAGTAATGAAAGTGAAGTATGGGCATGTACCTATGTGCGGGAGGTATAGCATGTGGAAAGCAAACATAGCAGGGTAGTCCACACAACCATAAAGGTACCTGACACATGTAGGGTAGTCAATGTGTAACTCTGGCCGTGTCATGGGCCAACAACCAAAGTAGTGCTCTATGGGGTGTGATGAATTTGCGTGTGAGGCGTGGGTGGTTAATGGTAAAATCCTCAAAGGCGAAACTGTGTCGTATGCAGAAAAGGTGAACCGGAGGTGTATGAGGGGGCAGTGGGTGAAGTGGAAAGAAACACAACCACATGTAGAAACAGCTGCAAGACAAGCAGACAGGCCATAATGTAGAACACAATCCCACAAACATATGAATATGGACATGTGCGAGACAAATGTATAGATACGTCACCGTCACATACCCACAGATGGGTCCTGATGGAACTGGCCATAACAAACGCAACACACCTGGATGCATAATGGCCTACCCAGCATACCCTCCACAACACACAACCTGCCTCCATACCAGAACGTCCACCAAATCCAGCCGTACTTGGTCCACTGGTTTGTTGCAGACACAGCTACACACAGTAACCCCTATGCATATGTAGTAGGTATTGTCACCCTAGGCAGTGTCAGGATTGCAAACCATGTATCCCCTGCATGTAAAACCCCCTGCATGTTTTTGTAAAGCCACAAAAATCTTCGTTATCTGACTTGTTTTGGTCTTGTCCAATTTTTGGGATATCCCTCATGGGATAACCAACCTGTGTAAATAGTAGAATGGGTATGACGACATGATGTCCAGTCCTGTAGATATCTGGACACAAGTCAGAATGTGCAGTGGAGGTCCATGACACTGTCCAGCCCTAAGTGGGCATGCATAACCTACTACCCAGGATAAAACACCTTCCCGTGATGCAAGTGTCCAGACATGAATAGGAGGGAGAATATAATGCACACATTTGCATAGTGGCAAATGGCATGAGGGTGAGGAAGACACTGACGTAAACAGGTCAACCCTGATCAAGTGTGAGGGACACTGACTGTGTGCAGGCATGACCGACCATACCTGTCTACCTGTGTGAGCAAGATATCTGGACAGAGCCGTTTATACAAGTGAGACAAAGGTCCAAAAACAGGGAAAATCTGTAAAGATAGCTCTTAGAAACATAGACATATGATAGAATAACAGTTTGCACATTGGCATTAATGTCCGGAGTATGAAGTCTGAAACCCAACTGTCTGTCAGCACGTTCCGACTGCAGTCTTTAATGCTGAGCTACTGCTGTGCCAGAACACAACAGTGTATTACAGAGGTCCATGCCATACCACTCAACTGTCCAGATATTCGCAGAATTACTAGGATTACCACCTGTCCCACTTTGCGAGTAACAGTCCCTCTGTAGGCAGTTGTGTCCTGTGAAAAAAATCAAGACATAGCAAATGTCCTGAGATTTTAGGACGTTATTTCCTAAGTTTCTTTAATAGTTGCATAAAACAGTTATTTTATATATGAAACTTCTATATGTTATGTGAAGTAGCATAAGCAATTCAAATGTTACTAGAATAAGCTATTATTTGTACAAAAAAGGTTAAGTTCTGTACTATGCACGGCTGTAGGTATGTTTTGTCCTGGAAAATCTGACATTTCTACAGAACATGTCCCACTTTGGGCATTTGAAAGGGTGGCAACCCTAAGAATGACCAGAGGTTTGCCTCATATTGTTGTTGTGTGCCTCCGACAATCCACCAGTGTGGTAAAAAGCTGAGGATTGACATCAATAAATAATGAGAAATATCCTGAATTTAAGACTCCACATCCTTCAGAAAAGTCATGGTAATGCAAAACCTAGTATTCTATCAACGTTCTAAGCTTGTAAGAGCATTTGTTAAAATTTGTCCCTAATTGTCCCTCCATCGTGTAGGTTTTGCGCAGTTTTGGTGCTCTAAGAGGTTGAGAGGTATGGCCCGTACATATTTACAGTAACAACCCTTCACATTTGTGTAATGTACAACTGCATACCTGTAGTCACTTCATGTCCAAAATAATAATCCCTGTATGACTGTATACAGGTAATAGTCAAATGTGAATGGGAACACCCCTCACCGTGGAGTATGGACTGTAACAACCCCACCCATAATATGTATTGCCAATAGAATAAGCTGCTGACAGGTGCCCAAACACCTGTGCCTATAAACACAGGTAAAACTTCATAATAGGGAGAAACTCCCTGTCCATATGCTTCGTCTGACATTTGAACTCGGCCAGGGAAGTTCCGTTCACCAGGTGGACAGGCCTAAACCCAGATCACTACACGAACACTCTGACAATCAAAGACCTGTATGTGCCTGGACTATATGCCTTGGTGTTCTGCATATCCTCTGAGTTATTAACAATGCAGCTGGGGTCCACAGCAGTAAGCAATAGGGAATGTCTAATATGTAGTACCGCGTTTTTCCCAGCAGGAGAATGGATGCCTGTGTTGTAGGTGAAGCAGTGAGGCATATGTTGATGTAGCTAAGTACTATGGGTATGCATATCAATGAGGGAGAACACCAATAGAATAGTGGTTCCGGCATCCGGCCAACGTGAATGCAGTCCCGGTTGACCTACGACCACTGCACATATAACTTGAAAGTGTAATGAATGCGTTCGTGCTGTACACACATTTAAATATGTAAAGGTGAACATGTGTTTCGCAGCAGTCCGTAAACCGGAATACAGATATGTAACTGTTACGGTCAGAATTATGAAAGTTCACGTAAGCACAAATATTTATGAAACATATGTAACCCACAATAAGGATATGCAAGTGCGCCTGCGCGTGTGTAATCCACTCACAGCATAGCAAATGAATGCTGTTTTCCCCATGTTCTATGTGCATGGCTCATACCTGTTAACCCCGTAAAGTACGAAACCGGACAAAGCCATAAAAACAACTGGTACAAATAGGGGCAATCCCCAGATATTGCCCTAACAAACATAGAAAGTGAATAGAATAACAGGTGTGTCACTAACATGGATTCTCTGAAGGGTATGAAGTCGTAACCTGAAATGGTTGTCATTATTTACCAACGTCAGTCTTTAATGATATGCCACTAAATTGCCAGATAGACACAAGGTTATGAAGAACGGACCAAAGATAAGAGGCAAACAGCTGTACATGCGTGAAAATCTGTACAGTTGAAAGGTATGATATGGATATATATATATATATATATATATATATATATATATATATATATATATATATATATATATATATATATATATATATATATATATATATACACATATATCCACAGACATAAACCAAAGCAAATTATGAAATGAGGAATGTACAGACATATGTATATATGTTCATATATATATCTATACACACACACGATACATGAATAGATATATACACAACAAACATATGTCCCTGTACATATAACACATGTACATAAATAGGTCATGGTATAGCTATCATGGATAGACAGACAGACATGCATGAAAGGAGAATACACCGCTGCTTTCTAAACCATTGCCCGGAAAGTACCAGTGTGACAGGGCCTGCAAGTTCTACATGTTAAACATGAATATAGGTGTCCTTTGCAGGACCCCAAAAATTGATCCCGTATGAAGTGCGAACCATCATTGATGCAAAAGATGTCACAACTGCAACTACGATATAGCTGTACATGCAACAGTAGCAGGTGCAAGGGTAATAACACCTGGGTCGATAGAATGTATGATGTACAACCTGATATCCGGAGAGTGGGGAGTGCTCAGAAGTGTCCTCACACTTCATTATTGCTCACATTAAACATGTTTAATTGGTACTGTGGAGGGGTGTCAGGTATGGGAATCATGGGTATGCAGAAATGGGCCTAGGTGTTGGTTGGCACAGATCTATTAGGTACGCCCCATGGGAGTGATCAATATACCTATGTGGGTATAGCACACGCCTATATTCTCCAAAAAGGTACAACCCATCTACTGGATATTGTGTAAACCATTGGGGGAAGATGTAGGGACCTATATCAGTGTCATGTAGGCAATTATCATGGATGGACATGCATACGACCAAGATGGCAACCATACCTGCCAAAATGTCAGAATAAGACAGCTGGACTAAGGCATAGTATATGAAATACAAATAGGGACTATATTAAATATACCCCAGACAAAGTCAGAACGTTGATAGAATAATGGCGTAGTCAGGAATATGAATGTTATGAGAGTTAGTAATCATGAAATAGAAATATCAGTCATTATTACCTAACCGCACAGTCCGTCATGTCTTGCCAGCAATCTACCAGAAAGGCACATTATTATGACAAATGTAACAGAATCATAGGTCAAACCTCTGGGCGTTTACCCATAATGTGTACAGGTGAGAGATATGAAGGTAACCCGTCCTAAATAAATGTACAGAACTAGTGATACTAGGTGGACAGGTGAGAAGAAAGACATCAGGACAAATGACAAAACATGTACAAGTCAAAAGCATGAATTTCCACAAATGTGAATGACTACGTATGCCCTGTGAAAGTCAATGTGGAAGGTTAATAGACTCAAAAGACATGTGTCCCTCAGGGTGTCATGCAGTGTCACCGATACAGTGTCCAGTCCCCCAAACTTGTACGTGAGCTCTGCCACTAACGGAAAGCGCAAATACCGGTGTACACATATGGTACATGATAGAATAATTAGTGTGGATAAGCACCTGTTGGCCTGTGTGAGGAATATAACCCTCTGGGTGGGTGTGTCCTGCAATAGGAATGTAATGGCATCTGGCCTGTGATGGCTCCATATATTGCATGTATTGGTGTAAGAAAATTGATATCCTGTATCAGAAACATACCTCGCAACTGTACAGAGTCTCACAGAATGTGCAGATGTATGCCTTATATGTTTGCTGTGTTCCTCTTACAATCTGTACCTGTCTGGCAAATGCCTGAGAACTGACATCATTAAATAATGACAAACATTTGAGTTTAAGACCCCAAATCCCTCAGAAAAGTCATACTAATTCAAAACCTATTATACTGTCAACTATCTACGTTTGTAAGAGCAATATTTAAAATCTTCCCCTATTTGTCCCCCCATCATGTTAGGCTTTGTACAGATGTTTTGCTCTAGGAGGTTGAGAGATATGATCAGAAACAGATACATGTCTGAGGAAACAGCATCATCGACCACAAGATAACTCAGAAGGTATGAAAAGCGCTGCAGTAGGAAGTTCAGTATTGGCCGCAGGTATGTGCTGACATGTCAAATGACACAGCAGTCTACAGGAAGTACCTATAGGGTGTCACCTTTACCAGTGATGACAGTGGGACATACCCACAGCCATGCATACACCACAAATAGACATAGCACACAGCAAAGCCTAGGCCATGATACACGAAGCCTCCGGCGTGTATGGATTGAGTGAGAGTACAGCAAGGAAAGATGACTGCCACGCTATTCAGCAAACACCCGTAGGGGCGTGCAAGACCGCCCGTAACATGAACATTGCACGGACAATGTTGGGATTTGCAACATACCCCATTTGTATGTGAAAGCTATGCAAATGATGTAATTACGTGATACATGAAACAGTAAGCTGTCCATGCAAGAGCAGAGTTATGTGCAGAAATGTACACGGATGTTATGTGACTAATGTTCTGCATGTTGCTAAATGGAGCAATGACAGCTGCAAATACAGTATGAATACAGTCGAAGAAACATGCCAATGTTCAAGTCCAAGGCCAGTGGCAGCTTTGTCCATTGGATATCAATAAAACAGTAGTTGTCCTCCCCCGATCTCCGGTGTGGAAGCATAGCGCAGCACCACGAGAACGCGCTGCACTTCAAAACAAGTCATATATGTACAATATACATACAAAATGTAGGTTTAGTTAGATGTTAGTACGCCATGCAGATAAATGGCAAGCTAGAGACAACATAGCTACTGTGTACTGATTCTTATGTGTGGAAGCACTCTGTCAGAGATGTAACGAAGCATTTGTAGGCAATGTGATGCAGGTGAGGCTGAGGATAGTGAATCACAACATGTCATGCCATATGGGCCAAGCCTCTACAGTGTAGTGTAGGTTAAGGGGACTATTAGAGTAGAAGATAGGTGACAACATGAGTGTGTATGTATAAAACACTGTAACCTCACCGGAGCAGTGTCACATGTCTGCTGTCAGTACTCAGTGGAAGAGGCGTGTTATGAGCTATCCTAGGGAACGTCAAGAGACTGACGGTGTATGCCATGGATACCACCAATGTGACCTGCAAACCTGCCCACAGTGTGTCTGCGCCCGTGCAAGCCAGTAAGCCCGAGTAAGCATGTGTGCACGCGTGTTAGCCCGTGTGCGTGTGTGGAGTGTGGAAGAACGAGTAAGCTAGTGTAGGAATGGTGAAGCCCGTGTAATGTCGTGTATGTGTTTGTAAACATGTATACATGTGTACTACACACATCACACACGTACTGCACACTCAGACACACATGCTGCCAATAATATACACATCAGTGAAATGGCACATGGATGGAGAATACATCTTCAGAATTAACAGTGCTGTAAACTATGCTACAGTGATGGTCATAGCTGCAATGCATCATGCCTGCTGATATACACCTGAAAGTAACATACTGTGTGTTAACAGCATGCTAACATCAATACAGTTGAATAAAGTCACCGTGTGCATCAGCACCAGGTTAGTCTGATCCTGCATAAATGTTACACATCACAGGTGGTGGCACAGGTGACATCATATGCACAGGGTGTGGTGTTACATTTCCAGAGTTGTCATTGAACCATCCAATGTATATGTAGGTGTGTGTCTGTGAGGAACAATGGTTATTGCATGGCCCAATGGTGATGCAATGGGTTTGTGTATGTGATAGCCGTAGCTGTTAGTGGTAAGTGTGTGTGTCTGCATATACACAGGTACAGCATGTGTCAGCCATATACAGGAGGTTGTGGGACAGTCATAGACCGTACCTGCCAGGCTGTAAAGATCCCCATTACTGGCCATGGACACCCCTCCATGATCCAACACAACACAGTCCTGCACCTGTCAATGTGTACACATACAGTCCTGGGATCTGTACCACAACCTGTGGATAAACATGAGTTTGTAATGTTAACCTGAGTTGCATAGAATTGTCAGTTACTACATACGGATATGAGCCATACTCACACTCCAATGTAATAACCCCTGCTGACTGTTGCCGAGATGTGCATACGACCATTCAAAGGTGCTGTACTAACATTGTTTCCAATGCCCGTGTAATACCCAGCAACACAATAACCAGTCACTACACAAGTATAACCCACGATCACTACAGCACACAGTATGTGCACTATCACAGAGCCATAGCAGATGTACATACATCCAAGGTGCTCACATACAGATAATGCAGCACATTCAAGAGTGATAATCCCAACATACATATCTATATACAATATATATATATATATATATATATATATATATATATATATATATATATATATATATATATATATATATATATATATATATATATATATACACACACACACACACACACACACACACACACACATATATACATATATATATATATATATATATATAGATATATATATATGTAGATAGATACATACATACACACACACACACACACACAACACACGTGGCAGGGTTGGGAGCAGAACACAAACGTAACCACTGTACCACACGACAGCATTACGCAGTTACAGAATGCGCTACCATGATTAGTTGATCACAGGTTTCACACAGGCATACGTCTAGCCTGCAGACAGCAGCATCAAAGGCAAAGATGCCGCACGGATGTTATGGAGAGTGAATACTGTAAAAGCAATGTACTGTTGTCATGCAGCTGGAAACACACACACACACACACTTGGCAGGACTGGGAGTCGAACATACACCTAACTACCCTATCACACTACAGCATGACACATTTACAGAACGCACTACCGAGATTACTAAACACAGCAGTCCCAGAGGCAGACATCTAGGTGCGTGTCATCATCTGCAAAGGCAAAGACGTCGGTAGGGAATTTCTGTGGTGTGAGGCGTCTAAAAGCAAGACTGAGTCCCCAGGCAGACGGGAGCATGCACGCAAACACACACACACACACACTTGGCAGTGCTGGGTGTCGAACATACACCTAACTGCCCGATCACACTACAGCATGACGCATTTACAGAATGTGCTACCGAGATTACTAAACATAGCAGTCCCAGAAGCAGACATCTAGGTGCGTGTCATCATCTGCAAAGGCAAAGACGTCGGTAGGGAATTTCTGTGGTGTGAGGCATCTAAAAGCAAGACTGAGTCCCCAGGCGGACGGGAGCATGCGCGCAAACACACACACACACTTGGCAGGGCTATGAGTCGAACATACACCTAACTATCCTATCACACTACAGCATGATGCATTTACAGAACGCGCTACCAAGATTACTAAACACAGCAGTCCCAGAGGCAGACATCTAGGTGCGTGTCATAATCCGCAAAGGCAAAGACATCGGTAGGAATTTCTGTGGTGTGAGGCATCTAAAAGCAAGATTGAGTCCCCAGGCGGACAGGAGCATGCACGCAAACACACACACACACACACTTGGCAGGGCTGGGAGTCGAACATACACCTAACTACCCTATCACACTACAGCATGACGCATTTACAGAATGCGCTGTCGAGATTACTAAACACAGCAGTCCCAGAGGCAGATATCTAGGTGCGTGTCATTATCCGCAAAGGCAAAGACGTCGGTAGGGAATTTCTGTGGTGTGAGGCGTCTAAAAGCAAGACTGAGTCCCCAGGCGGACGGGAGCATGCAAACACACACACACACACACACACACACACACACACACACACACACACACACACACACTTGGCAGGGCTGGGAGTCGAACATACACCTAACTACCCTATCACACTACAGCATGACGCATTTACAGAATGCGCTGTCGAGATTACTAAACACAGCAGTCCCAGAGGCAGATATCTAGGTGTGTGTCATAATCCGCAAAGGCAAAGACATCGGTAGGAATTTCTGTGGTGTGAGGCATCTAAAAGCAAGATTGAGTCCCCAGGCGGACAGGAGCATGCACGCAAACTCACACACACACACACACTTGGCAGGGCTGGGAGTCGAACATACACCTAACTACCCTATCACACTACAGCATGACGCATTTACAGAATGCGCTGTCGAGATTACTAAACACAGGAGTCCCAGAGGCAGATATCTAGGTGCGTGTCATTATCCGCAAAGGCAAAGACGTTGGTAGGGAATTTCTGTGGTGTGAGGCATCTAAAAGCAAGACTGAGTCCCCAGGCGGACGGGAGCATGCGTGCAAACACACACACACACACACACACACACACTTGGCAGGGCTGGGAGTCGAACATACACCTAACTATCCTATCACACTACAGCATGATGCATTTACAGAACGCGCTACCGAGATTACTAAACACAGCAGTCCCAGAGGCAGACATCTAGGTGCGTGTCATAATCCGCAAAGGCAAAGACATCGGTAGGAATTTCTGTGGTGTGAGGCATCTAAAAGCAAGATTGAGTCCCCAGGCGGACAGGAGCATGCACGCAAACACACACACACACACACACACACACACACACTTGGCAGGGCTGGGAGTCGAACATACACCTAACTACCCTATCACACTACAGCATGACGCATTTACAGAATGCGCTGTCGAGATTACTAAACACAGCAGTCCCAGAGGCAGATATCTAGGTGCGTGTCATTATCCGCAAAGGCAAAGACGTCGGTAGGGAATTTCTGTGGTGTGAGGCGTCTAAAAGCAAGACTGAGTCCCCAGGCAGACAGGAGCATGCGTGCAAACACACACACACACACACACACACACACACACACTTGGCAGGGCTGGGAGTCGAACATACACCTAACTACCCTATCACACTAGAGCATGACGCATTTACAGAACGCGCTATCGATATTACTAAACACAGCCGTCCCAGAGGCATACTTATAGGCACGTGTCATCATCCGCACTGACAAGGACGCCGACATGGATTGTATAGAGAGTGATCAGTCTGAAAGCATACAGACATATTACTGTCCCACGGTAGACGTAGACAAACACACGGCAGTGGTGTGATCGGGGCAACGTAAGATTTACGGAGCACCACAACAAGACATAGACACGGGACGCACCACAGACAGTACACCCTTCAGGATAGTCAACCAGTGTGTACTCAGTAGGCATCCATCATGACGATGAAAATGGACATCTGTTGCCTGGATGACCACCATGGCTATACAGGATGTCAACGGCCATGCCCATGCACAGAGGGACATCACCGACATGGCATGGCCACACGTTTAGTAATACACATCTGTTCAGACTGTACAGTGTGTCGATCTACACAACGGTGTACTGGGCATGCTCACACACTTAGCAGTTGCAAAGGGCCGTCCTGCATGCAGATGGAGTCTAAACACGGAAGGGCACAGTAAGGTATAACTGTCCCCATGCACAGGGCGGGCCATCCTGCATGCAGACAGAGTCTAAACACGGAAGGGCACAGTAAAGTATAACTGTCCCCACACACAGGGTGGGCCATCCTGCATGCAGATGGAGTCTAAACATGGAAGGGCACAGTAAGGTATAACTGTCCCCACGCACAGGGTGGGCCGTCCTGCATGCAGACGGAGTCTAAACACGGAAGGGCACAGTAAGGTATAACTGTCCCCACACACAGGGTGGGCCATCCTGCATGCAAACGAAGTTTAAACACGGAAGGGCACAGTAAGGTATAACTGCCCCCATGCACAGGATGGGCCATCCTGCATGCAGACGGAGTCTAAACATGGAAGGGCACAGTAAGGTATGACTGTCCCCATGCACAGAGTGGTCACACACATGCAGTGACCAGTACACACTCAGCTGCCGTCACAGCTGTCACAGGTGCAGATCACAGATGTACACACTGCAGTCTACACTGTAGCCCTCGAGACATCACCATGTCGTTGCTGCAGCAATACACAGCCATACATTACCACAACACCATGTGACACATGACCAGTGGACTGTACAGAGGTCTACAGCAACTGTGCAGAGTACACATGTACTGACAGGGTTCCAACAGGTGTTATGCACTGCAATTATACCACTATACATGACCAGGTCAGCTCAAGACATACCAGGGGCACCGGGTCTTACACAGCTGTGACAGATGAGTGTTGCTGTACACCAATGAACACACATGTTTGGATATGTCAAACATGTGATTGTAGTGGATGTGTGCATGGACCACACACACAACACATATGTACATAGCTAAACCTTTGCTGTCCCCCGTGCAGAACAATGGCCTAAGCAATCATACGCACGTAAATGGAAGGTGGGTCCATGTCTGTTGAATGCTCACAGTACAGGAGGTAGCAATGTTGATGGAGGACACATTCCCCTGTAGTAGTCGCCCATGACACCCATTATATCATACCACAGTCCATGTGTTATGTATGTCAACACACATGTCCACCAATAGCAATGCATACAAACATGGCTGCAGGAGACACATGTAGGACCAACGCACATGTACAATCTGTACTGTGCATGCAGCAACTTTGCATGTGCAGTGGCCGATGTCCGTAACACAGCTGTGCCTAACTACAACATGCAGTCGCAATGCAGCCCCATCATTGACACCTGTATATGGTGACATACAGACAGTACGGTTGGTTGTACATCACGTATGGAGGGATGTGTGTACATAAAGTGGTGATCCACCTGTGTAGATGTATGTGTGCCGGGGATGGCTCACAGTTGTGTCACACGCCATCCTACCATGCCATGTGCAAACAGTACGCTATGTCACTGTTACTTGACAGTGATGACATAACGCATACACAGTGGTCAGGTGTTACCAACTTTAAGTCACATGACACCTGTATCACTAACATCCTCCCATGTGCATATAGCCACACAATTGCCAGACATAGCGTTGGTACACATACTGTGGACATTACCACTGCATGTCTATCAAACGGCACATCATATGGCAGGTGTATCATTCCCAGCACTGCCATGTGTGTCCGCTTGTGTGACCTCACATGCCACATATGGTGGGGACTATGTCCCAGTTGTAACACATCCCTGTACACCATTGTAGAGATCTGTACATACTGCAGTGTAGAAAGCATGACGTCGACAGGTGTGGTACATCACACACATCGGCTATCCGTACACACATATCTGGTCACCACAGTGTGTGTGTGTGTGTGTGTGTGTGTGTGTGTGTGTGTGTGTGTGAATATATGTATGTATGTATCGATGGCTGTCTGGTGCTTGGTGTGAGGGTGTATGCTACCATACTGTGGAAACAGGATCACTAACCCCTCATGGTGATGCAGTCTACTACCCTGTTGATGCCATTGGTCCCAGCCATACTGGCTACCTGTGCATGTCCCTTCTCTGTGCCACATCATGTGGGTGTAAAGTACTGCGAGGGTGATGACCACATAGGCAAGGGTCCACACCTCAACACTATGGGGTGTGCATTATAGTGCTGTGGACCCCGTGAATGTGGCCATGTTCCTGTACTGTGACAGGGTATTACTGCTACACAGTGTGGCCTCATGCTATCAGGTGGCCTCTAACGTCATCATTGGCCAGACCGCTGTGTACAACCCCTGCACCATGTCAACATACCTGTAATGTTTCCCGGTATGTATGTCACATCTCTGTCCACTGTAGCCTGTTCAACTGACCACATGCTTCAGGTGCAGTATATGTGCGGACATCTGTGTCATGTTCGGACATCTGTGTCATGTTCAACTTTCCAACAGTCAGGTTGAGGGTACATTTAGCATGCTGATATTGCCATACATGCCTGTGAGTACTCCACAGTTACACATAGGGGACTGCAAACACTGCTACCTGTAGGCACATGCCAGTACACCATAGGAGGGAACCAGGGCATCATTACCAACATGTTGTTACTGTTGTAACCGAGACACATACTGTGAACATATCACAATGCATGCTGCACCTGGACTACATGGTACGACTGGTGCATGTCGACAATACACCACTGATGTCACATACACATCTCTCAGTATTCACACACGTCCAATGCAACATACACATCCCTCCATATGCATACACAAGTAATGTTAGATACACCTCTCACATCTCAGTATTCACACACGACCAATAACACATACACATCCCTCAATATGCATACACAAGTAACGTTAGATACACCTCTCACTATTCTGTTCACCCTGTGCATCAGACCATATGAGCATATCCCTGCACCAATGGTGTGGATGACAGGGATGCAGCACAGGCTTCATCATATGCACAGGGTGATACTGTTTGCCAGGGGCATAGGCTGCACCAATGGATGACATCATGTGTGTGGGTAAGGGCCAGTGATTTGAATGGACATGTCTGTTCCGTATGCATGTGGGTGTTGTGGAGCCCTATAGTTGTGTTTGCTGTGTGCGTGTATGTGTGCACACAGTTCTGTCATTTGTGAGGCCTACACAAGGGTATTGTGGACAGCTCCAGATTGTACAGACCAGGCTGTACAGCTCACTGTGACTGGACATGGCCATGTGTCCTGTGCCTGCCAGGGGTTGCACGGGCACTACCAGACAGAGGTACAGAATGGCTACTCTCCGACGACACATGGCCACTGGAACCGTGTCCCCACTGGGAACGTCCAGGGCCACATCCACATGGCCTGCTGTGACCTGGTGTGGCCAGCGCAGCACCAGCTGCACTGCTACTGCTACCGGCACTATGGGAGCAGCCATGTGAGGTGGCATGCTCACGTTGACCTGCACTAGGTGGTGTAGCTGGCCTACATCCATGTGTCCTATGCCTCACCCCTACCAGATGTTCCAGCACAGACAGCTCATGCTCGTGGATTGCCATGCCACGGTTGAGGATTCTGACCATGTCACCCAATCGCCTGTCCAGAACATCAGCAAGCTGCTGTTGAGAACTTGCCAATGCCTGGATGTTGTTGTTTAGTGTACTGATAGCAGCCCTCTGCAGCCTCTGCCCTTCTCTGTTCTGCTGTTCGGCACGTGCCTGTGCCGCCATTACAGTCTGGAACATGCATCTGGTGATCCCAGCTGCTGCGCTATGTCCTGCAGGTGCATGTCTGCAGAGGTCCTCCTACGAGCAGCACCAGCCACATGCCTGTGTGGCACATCTGCAGTCAGTATACTGCCACCATGGTGTGGAGACACACCTTCTGTAGCCACCATACATTCCTGTTCAATGCTAACAAACGCTGACTGTCCTTCCTCTATGGCCACTGTAGATGCGGTATGTGTTGGCAGCTGAACTGTGTGCGGGGAAGAGGGGGACATAGCTGGGATGGCAACCGTTGACACAGATTCCACCCCTGACATCCCTGCCTGTACCTCATGCATATGTTCATCACTGCTAGCATCTGTGGGGACACTATCAGATGGACCGCAGGAGGGTAACGCACCTACATCACCTGTGAATGCAAAGAAAGGCTCTAAATTACACTAGACACACACACACACTGACACACTGACACACACACACACACACACACACACACACACACACACACACACACATACACTAACACCCACACACACACTGACACACACAGACACTGACACACACAGACACTGACACACACAGACACACACACTGACACACCATGCATGTGAGATGACAGATGGCATGCAGCATGCTTGTGATACAGCTGACAGCATGCAGCTCAGACATCAATAGTGTTTGTAAGCATACCCCCTGAAATGCACACTACAGCAGGCAGGTGTCATATCATTATCCATGCAATTCACACGATCATGGTAGTATGCATGCATCCCCGTGATACACCATGTGGACCAGAACAGGATAACAGTACACATGGCTGACGTGACCTTGACATGTAATCTGCTGATGTGTGCATTAACATGCATGCATGCCTGATACAATGGTGTCCTGACACATGTACAGCATCGTACTGGGTATCACATTGCGGTGTTGTCCATATGCCCTACAGATAGAATGCATGTTGAGCAAATGTGCATGGGCATGGTAGGGGACTGTGAGCCTTCTACATTGCTGTACAGTGTGATGTACAGACACTGTGCCATTGCATGGCATCATAAGGCATCTATATTGCTAAACAGTGCATGTTATGTACGCATTGCATATCCAGAACTGCATGCATACCCGTGACATACCTGTGGATTGTGACCTACGATGCTGAGGTGTATACACACCTAACCATGCTGTGTCATGTGACAGGTCACTGGAGGACATACAGATGACACCCCTGCATGATGACTACAGAGTGTTAGCTGCCTGGCAACCATGTCCACACATAGCGGACCTGTCACATCACCATTTCACACATGACATTGATGTACCACGCACACAAGGTGCACAGCTAACAGTGATGTCCTACAGCTGGAGGGGAAAAGTACAATTTCTGTGGCCTGGTGTCACTGTCAGTGGAATCTGTGAAGGTGACTACCATAATGCTATGACACAGACATCATGTTCAACACATCTTATGAGGTACACATCACTGACACCTCCACTAGCTGTGCACAGGCATTTAGGATGTGCAACGTACCACATCACCTGTACAATCAGTCTAGTACAGCTGTAATTGGACCATGTGTGGACAAAGTGGGACAGGGTGTATCCACATCCCGTCTTCTGTGTGGCTACATGTCTCTGGCCATCGCCCATGGCCATGTATGCACATGTGTTGGTCATGTATGTGATGGCCGTCTATCACACATGTCTGTGTTGTCCCATATGACATACACCCATAGATGTTGGATATGTCACCATCCACAGGGCTATGCAGACAACAGGTGTATGTGTGGTATGTGGGGTATGGGTTATGGGAAATTGTGACAATATTGCAACCAAAATGCTACGTGTCTCAGACATGTTGGATGGAACATCACAATGTGTGAAACCATTGCAGGGGCATATAACACAATGGTGACACCTGTGGTCTGCCCATATCACTGCTCACTGTGCGGTACTGGTTTGTGTACCACACATTATGCTCCACTGTATAGTACATATGCCTCCATTGTAGAACACCTCCACCATTGTATGCACAGCTGGACACACATGTAGCAATGACAAATACTGTAGTTTCATGTCTGTGTATCATTTCAGTTGTATATATTGCACATGGGTGGCCTGTGTGGATGATGGGTGATGCGACCTGTATATCCATGTATTAACTGGCCACATGGCGAATAGATCTATGCTTTGACATGCCTGATACCGATGACAGTCTCACCTGCAATGGACTCTTGTCTGTGCGGCACGCCAGAGGTACCTGTATAGGGTGACACAGCAGTATGAACATTATCCATGACTGTATGACAGCCACAGGGTGCACAGTACAAGTTAACACATTTGCCTGTACAACAGCATATAGTCAGCACATGTGTGCATACCATACCTCTCAACCTCTTAGAACAATAAATGTGGACAAAGCCTACTATGATGGGGGACATATAGGGATAAATGTGACATATTGCTCTTACTAACTTAGAAATTTGCTAGACTAATAGGTTTGCATGCACATGGGTTTTACATGGAATGTGCAGTCATAAACACAAATGTATGTCATCATTTAATGACTCCATTCCTCAGCTATTTTCCAGAAATGGACAGATATTAAGGGGAACACACCGACAATATGAGGCAGACATCTGGACATCCTGCAAATACCTGTACAGTTCAGAGGTATGGTGCATACACAGGGTAGCATAAAGCATGTGTGTCCACATACCTTGTATATGTTGTTACATTACATGATGTACACCGACTCATGCACATACGTGGGATATACTGGCCATATGTTCAGTACTGACTTACCAGGCAACTCCAGGCTCATTGGTTGGGAGACACCCACCTCCACGATGGCAGCTAGTGTTTGTGGGGGCTGTTCCGAGGGTGTTCCCAGACTGGCCAGTAGCTCCTCTGTGTGTGTGAGTGGAGGCTGGGTTGGTGGCCCACCACCTGTTCCACCTTGTTCCCTGATGACTGCAGTGGCACGCTGTTTTGCATGACTTATCAGGTCCATGCAGTGTCTGCGCACCTGCTGGTAGGTGCGGTTGTGGCCGCCCACTTCGTTGACCCTCCTGCAAAGATCCTGCCACAGGTCATCCCGCTGCTGTGCATGCTGTGGCACATGGCTAAATAACACCTCTTAGTTCTCATGGAGGTATGGGATTACAACATCATCCTCCTGTCGGCTGTATGCTGGTAGGCGTGTACGCAGCATTATCTGTAAGACATGATGAAGGTGACAGGTCACATTTACAGACATGCACAGTGATACTGCTGCACATACATTTCTAGTACATCTGCACAGTTATCTTTGCAAATCAACATGACACTAACATGACTGGCATGTATGTGTCACACACATGTAACACCCAGTATGCATTGGATATCATCCCCATATATGTGTGTCACCTCATTAGTGTTCCTACTGCATGTGATGTCTGTCTCCATGTGGGCATGTCTGTTTGCCTGCACTGGTGTTCTTACCTATCTACTCATGCCTGATGTATCCATGGTAATGCTGATGACCTTGATGCTGTGGATATGTCACATATCAACACAGACACAGCCTTACTGGACTTGGGCAGTGACAATGCGCCAAGTACGCATGGAAACCTGTACATGCATCTGTTTTGCCATAGACATCTACACTGCACTGTACAGCTGTTCAACATCCTGCCATGGATCGCCTGTGCTGCACATATGATAGACATGGGACAATAGCTAGTCAGATGTCATTCACAGGTAAGGTTATCGGCTATAGCATGTATGGGCTGGCTTTCCTAGCTGTATCCAACACCCATTACGCCACTGTGAGGGGCATCAGTGACACATTACTGATCCAGATAGGTGATACTACATCTACCATACAGCCATCACACCATGTATGACACGGATGATATGTGCAGCTATGTGGACAGGGCTGCATGGTATGGCGGGAGTATGTCACAGGTATGGCACAGGGATCTGTCCAGCATGTGGCCATCCTAGTCGTAGGACGGTGGTTGTCCATGTTGTATGTCTTTCAGATCAGGCTATGGACATGTAGCATGTCTAACAGCATAGTGTGGCATATGTCTGTATGCAAGGTGGAAAGCATGCTGCATACTGGAGGTGAGTATTGTGGAGGCTGGTATTGGCCATCCACGCTTGGGCCCTACCCCTGGAGGGTGATGTGTATTCCAATATTGGTCACAGGGGTGCTGTGTATGCCTGTCCAATGATCTCCATGCTCATGGATACTACCCTGTCATGTCATGGGTACCTCAGATGACTACCTATCTCAGGGAGGTGTACTACACTACACCATCCCTAACACAGTGTCCATATTGTTGACCACAGCCTAGGTGTTTCTTAATGGGTACGGGGGTATTCCCCTAATGGTGTCATTGCTGATATCATCCACCAGAATGTGCACATATGTCACACACATCACACACACAGCCCATTCTGTATGTTGTTTGCAACACTGTGACAACTATTGCCCATAGGTCACGGCCATTCACATTCTCACATACACAGATGGCTGACATTTGTCTGTGTGGTATGGGCTACAATGCGGGTGGGGTACAACACATTAACCCTGGTTTACTGTAGCTGACACCATGTGATATGCACATGTCACTGTAGCACCTTTAGTAGTTGTGAGTCTGTCAACAGGCCACTAGTAGAACACTCCTGTGACATACAAAGGCATCTCTAGCTGAACATCCATACTGTCTTGTACATCTGTACTGCTAACATCTACATTGATAATGGTTCATGGACTTGCAGACCATACCTGGCAGTGTTCTGATGCGGTGCCACCAATCATGACTGTTGTCAACACTTGTGGGTTGATATTATCCAACACCCTATCTGTAATGTATGGGCATGCTCGGCACTTGTTCAGAGCTTCTTGGCACGTTATGAGCTACTGCTCAGTTTAGCACCCATTTCACACCAGTCCTCACAGGTACACTGTCTGTCCATACATTTCCAGCTTGATAACTGTACAACAGCTGTCGTACACACATCACTCACATACCGCATGAGACATGGTGGTTTATATGGCGTGTCCACCTGGCACGTACCACTTATATACAGGCATGTCCAACTGGCATGTACCAGTGCTATTGCCTGTCACTATGATGACTATGTTTTACATGTGACAATAAAGCTATTCTCATGTACACAGTCAATGCACACCTCCCAACATACAACAGTACAGCCTGTGGGGGATGCACATATGCAGCCCTGCTGTTGGTTATACTGTCACCAACCCTGACTGCACCTGACAGTCATGTGGGGATGTGCAACATTGGCAACGCACCCCACACATCACATCGTCCCACATGATCCCCACCACAGGCCACACATACGGAGACACCTCGTACAGTACCCCTCCATACTCTGTGTGGGCACCAATGACAGCCCACATCGCCAAACACAACCACACCAACCTATAGCCCACAGACACATGTGCCCATCACATACAGCCAATAGGGTGTCATAACATACACAACACACTTGTCTTAGGTGACTGTTGGCAGTCACACTGCTGTTCCACTCAGCAGGCTACACAAGGTGATAGTCACTTACATCCTGCTGTCAAGTAACTGGTTCTGCAACATAACCTATGCACACATGCCACAAGTCAGCAGGTACGATGTGACTCATCTTCCATGTTTGTGTGACTGAAGTTATATCTCAGGGCACAGACTACATGTGCAGGGACATGCAATAGCCCACCAGTGTTGTAGCCCTGATGGTATGGACCAAGCCCTAGGAAGCATTTTGCGGTCATCCGGACCTGTTACCACTGTACTACGAATGACTGTGTCACTCCCAACAGTTGTCCATGCTTCTGCTGTCATTCCACAAGCATCTAGTATATGTCCACTTTGACAGGCCCGGCCAAACAACATGATGCTGTGGCACAGTTGACCTGCACCTGTCAGCCCTGGGAGTACGGATCACATGTTGGACTCTTGCTGCTTTTATACTGCCTGTCTTGCAGAGTGTCCAATAACAGTCACCACCAGAACAGGAACTGGCTAGCGAAGCATGTGGTCATGTCACACAATGCTTGACATCATCCTCTGGGATGCATGCAGGCAAGGCACACCTGATACTGCACCACTTCAATATCTCTGCAGTGACTGGGACCTGCCTCTTGGCTCTACAGAGCACACCTGCAATGACTGGTTATAGACAGACCATACCTCTCAGGTTCGTACCTGGACCGGCACACCCATGGCTGAGGTGTCCCCATATTCCACTATGTTGTACACACATCCTGGCTGGTTACTTAGCACAATGCATCACAGGTGCTCCACGTGCATATAACTGTGTCCGGAACTACTGCTGCTACTAATGTGAGACTGACAGTAACCCACACTTAACTGTGATAGCCACACATGTACTGACACATTAGGCATACGCTGTGCGTGAGTCATAACCTCCGCTCGGCTGGTTCGGCCCATACACCACCTCCAAGACCAACAGTATCCTTGACATGGACACTACCAACATGTGACTGCTGTTCCACACCTGGGGTTATCCCCTTATTGGTGGAATCCAAACATCTGCTACCCACCCTTGTTAGCCACATACCGGCACCACACACTTCACGGCATACACAGTAGATGAGTACTACAACACCAACTACAGATGTCATATGACAGCAGTAATTGTTGTCGTGACACACGTGCAGGTGGACAATGCACATGCAAACACTGAGACATACCCCAGTGCACTTCAATAGCACGTACATGACAATATGGTTCATGCTATTCCACACAGAGCCATGATGGTACACACCAGATTACAGATGACACTCTGGGGGTGCGGTCCCACAGACATACTTTACAACAACAGGTGGGGTCTGTTACACAGTGGTGTACATTCCCATGGGTGGAGTGACTAACTGGTTAGCCTCGGTAGGGCCACAGGATCCCTCATCACATACTCCATAACTAGCTTCATACACATTACTGTGACACATTCCGAGATGTACCACAAGGCATTATTGTGGTATGTCAGTAGTCGTATGAAATACCCACATCTGCTCACACATTCAACTGTCACTCTGGAACATGACAGTAACAGGTGATTTTGGCAACATGCTGTCTGATGGCTTTAATGCTAACATTACACCCTCTCACTCCCTGCAGGGCCACATTCCTTGCAGGAACACTGCGGTGTACCTGCAGTCACACCTACACAGTACTGACCTTCACTCTATATGTCCTAGGACACAGGCCCCTTGTCACCCTACAATATCCCAGGCTGTGATGTCCACAGACCTCTGAACAGCATGTCTCCCCACTGGGACACCATATTCAGTAATAGCCTTGTACCAGACATTGTGGCCCCTGACTGGCACACAGCAACAGTAACACTCCACACAAGTGGTGCCACAATACATGACTGGGACTATTGCCCTACACACCTCACTGGACTGTTATGCACGGCTATAGGGCACATCATCATGGACATAATTTGCTGAGTCTTTGTTGTGCTCCAGTCCTTTGATGCCAGCTGGGTTGGTCTTGTTGGGGCCACAGCATGCCTCCTACACCTGTTGAACACCTTTCATACAGTCACCAGAGTAGTTGATGATGACACGGGGGTCCACACGGCCTGCATTGTCCTCTCGCTGCCATTCAGCACCGTTCTCCATTCTGGTATTGACAACATACACATCCACCTGCACATCACAACATATGTCTCCAGATGTTATGCAAAGTGGCTAATGGACGGGACACACACACTGAGGGTGGCATACCATATCACATACTGCATTCCAGTTACACTTGGCATACCACAGTCCTCAGTCATGGGGCCCTCATGTTCGGTATATGCTTCCCTGAGGTACAGGCTACCACTGAGAGGACTTCCCTGCCTAGCTTTACAGACCACTGCATACCCAGCGCCATTGTTGCTCCACCAGCTGATACAGACCCCATCCATATGGGTGTCACTGTGACAGATACCGATATGAACATCATGGCCTCTACCTGCATGACACTTGGTATGAACATCACCTTTGCAGTACACCATCCACCCACTGGTTATCACATAGGTGCTAGTCCCCTACATACATGTCGCATTGTACATGTTTGTAAGACACATGTATGTTGCACACACTCCTGTGATTACCACATTGCCACTGTGGTGTGGATATCCTTCTACGTGTCCACACATGTCTGTACTGGGTGTGTAGCTGGTACATAGGCACCCATTGTACCTCTGAACACCAGACTTATACACATACCCATGGGTACAACACCCCACTTAGGGTGTACCTTACACAACAGCTTTACATAACTCAACATTAAAACGCCATTATGTTTATTGAGCTACGACTGTTAAAGTTTGCAGCTTATGTACAGACACCACGTCTGTACACATTTGCGGACTACATACTCAGGGGTGACGTCTGCTGCAAAGACAGGGCCCATGTCTGCAAATATGTTTATGGATATACTCTGCATACACGACATACACAATAGTCACTATGAGCATGATGCTCATGGATATGTGCACACACGCGACAGTGTGTGGCATGTGCTTGGGGGTTGCATTCCCAGAGCAGACACTCACCATGCTTTGGGACATGATTCCTATGTACATCACGCATGGACAGTCAGTAGCAGTGTTCATGTGATACCTCGCTTGGTGGATGGTGGACACATGTATGCCAGGGATCACTGCAGTGGCTGTACTGTGCAGAGATGCAGGTTACACATGGCTCTTCTGTTCACAGGACACTACCCTAGAGAGGTGCCACTGGTGTGCACACTGTAGTTGTTGTTACACATAGACTTGCCAGACTGCATGGTACCCCACTATGAACCTGTGGAGCTATTACATGTCCTTTGTGCATGGTTACTGGTATAGCCCTTCCAGTTAGATTGGCTGTCATGCTATTACAATGTCCCATGACTACAGACCATATGTATACTGTTATTGTACACGCCAATCATGTTCATGTTTGTCTGTCACATCTCTTTTGCTATTCTAGTATGGGAGTAATGTTTGCGTCCTTTGCAAATGCACAGAGTGGATTACATATTATTTATTTCATCATAACCGTTTATACATATATTAATTGCATACTACTCACATCACTATATGATACCTTTGCTATGCATCATATGCCTGTTCTCCTGTGTAGCATATCTGACGTATCAATCTACTGTACTATACATTACACATGTTTTACATGGTATCCCATACTTCAAAGCATACTTGCACAGAGGGTCCACCTTAGACATGGCATTGACGTTATATGCCCATACACATGTGTACTGTTACAGTATATCTACATATACTATCCCCTGCTATGGCACGTACTTATTGGACATACCCTGCCACTGACGGCGGGTCGTATGACATTGTTCTGTTTAAAGCCATCATGTTGCATCCCTTGTGGTGTCTGTGCTGTTTACCCTGTGGCCCACTGCTGGACGCACATCTGCTACAAGCATTAGTACGATCAGCAAGACATCACTACATAAATACCATTCCCCACTTTATGCATGGTGGACACTTTTAATTACTGCAAACCAGGCTATGCATACACTGGCATTATGTAATACAGAACATACTATACATACAGTTAGTGTTCTACATACCTTGATATCATTCTGGTGTTTTGTCTCTATCTCACTCTTCTGTATCACTCTTTCAACTGTTATACGGTATGAGCATACAGTTTGCATATCTGGCAAGTCATCCTTATATACGTCTATACCTGCAACATGTGGTTTACTGCTGCCAATTGGTGGTCCGGTGTGACTAATTACGTGCACTTCAGCTGTGCAGCTACTCCATTCGCCAATTATGCGGCAAGAGTGGGGTATAATTGAATTCTCCACTTGGGGGCGTTGGCCATTTGCCCTGCCTTCAGGGAGACGGCCTGTATTGTGTTTTGTTGTGTGTAATTGCAACTGCTATGTATAGAGCCAAGTCTATTTTGAGGTCATGTCCCCCGTGGATTGTGTGTGACGGCTTGAGTATGTGGTTCTACCTGTGACTGTACCTGTCATCCCACCCGTCTGATAAAGGACTATTGCAAACACCTGTAACATCACCATTTGTTCCGTTATACGAAGGATACAATTTTGCATGGCACCTTTAAATGTGTCTCTCACAAGGTATGTAAATGGTTCAGCAGATGTAATTGACTAACTAGATGTTTGGGCTGTGGTTACGGTCTGTATTGCTATTGTTTCCAGTGTGGGGGATGTAGGCGGGTGTACGTAGCATATATGGTTTTGTGGGGCTTGCATTTCTACGTAGTCCATATATATGTGTGTGGGCCCCTTCCCTAATTACAGTGCTATCGCTTAATAGACTTCTGTTATGGGAATTTACTTTGGGCCGTTGTTAATTGGTTTCTATATGGTATGCAGGTGCGGTTGATACTTCCATACCTCCGGATGTGCGGTGATATGTGCAGGGATATTTGTACATGACCGCTATCCCGTGTATGTCTGTCCCAGATATTTGCAGTCATTGCAGTGGTGTTGGTGTCAGACCCTCTGTCACATGGCTTGCCACCTTTTCATATGGCCATAGTTGGACACTTGCGGGTCACACAGTGGTGTTTACAGGCTGACATATGGCCACGGTCAGTACACAGGATAGAACATACTTTTATCCTCATTACATACCAGTTGTTCTTGGTCCTTCACTACTTATCGGTTTGCATGTAACATTTCCATTTCTTACATACAGGCATGAGTATTTCCTGCAACTATTGCATATTATTTGGGACATACTAATGTCCTAAACTCTCGGACAGTTGCCCTTTGTAATGTTTCATGTCAGGACACACCTGCCCGAGGGGGCTGTCCCTCCCAATGTGGGACAGGTGTTTACCGCATGCCTATGGCTAGCTATACCCGCACCCATCATAATCATCTACCTCCGAGTTACCACCTACAGACACACTATGCAGACACACACACACACTTTAGTCACACGGGAACACACATGGCACCCTCAACACACGCATACTCAGGCTACATCACTCACAACCACAGTTGTACACGTTACCTACGTGGACCGCATCACCACCAGCGGTGACTACATGTCCTTACTATCATCATATTGCTCGTGGTTCTACTGTTCTAGTACTGTGTTCTTTCTTTCTTTCAGCCTCCTGGTTACGCGTGTCGGTGTGTGACACGTTCCATAGTTGGCAGTATCCTGTTTATTTGTACCTCAAAGGTGTTTTGAATGTTGTCGACCTATCTATATATTTGCAGATGTCAGTGACCCCTTGTATATTGACATATATCACACTATCGCCCTTTCTATCTGTATTATATATATATATATATATATATATATATATATATATATATATATATATATATATATATATATATATATATATATATATATATATATATATATATATATATACATATCTCGGACAGGGGTGGTGACAGGCACGCTACACCTTTCATTGTGTGTTTGTCAGTGTATACTGTGTTTCCTGGACTTTGCACGTTTGTGTCTGTACCTGTCACATTACACACCTGCCATAGGTTAAGATTACCTCCCATCCCACTTTGCAAGGGACAGTCTCTCTTTGTGCAGTTGTGTCCTGCAAAATATTTGTGAACATAGCAAATGTCCTGCGACTTTGGGACAAACATATTCCCTATAGTTTATGTCATAGTTGCATAACACACTTATTCTGTATCTGACTCACCTACATGTTACAGGACACGGAACACGTAGCTGCGACCGTTACTAGACTAAGCTTTTTATCTATGCAAAACACTGACATTCTGGTTTTCATCCTGGCCGTGTGTATGTGTCGTCCTGCGAACACCTGGCGTATGTTCCACATTGGTCATTTGAACTGTGGCAACCCTTCCATACGTACATCTTGCCTAGCAATAGTGTTGGGTGATTGTATACATGACTGCCTGTTCCACTCCTGGCAGTGGTCGCTTTACCCTTCAGAGCAGGCGCTATTTGTTCAGGGGTGACTAATACTGATGTCACCTGTTCTGTACATCACTGACCATGATCTGCGCAGTGGTCAGTGATGCTTACCCCTGTTTCATGCATATCCGTATAGTCATATTTAAACATTGCTTACCAGCTGTGGGCAACGCTTATTCCCACTAATGTGTGCTACACATATTCTGATGACCTGCATCCAGAATGCATTACCCGTGCCGTCGGGATTACGTTACATCCCTTGCGGGATGTGGGACCAGGAACATGCACGACAGTCACTGCATGTACCACTTGGACATCTGGGGGTTGTACACGAATTATGTCATTTTGTATGTGCAGTACACTACAGCAGTTACTCCACACTACACTCACATGGATAACTCCGTTAGTTTACAAATTGATGGGTCCAGTTAATGGTATGTCCATGTGATGTTTACTGGCTGTACTCCGGCACTGGGTATGTATATCACAATTAGCTACACCCGATAATTTGCTACACCTTCATACGACCATGGATGCAGCATGCCGGGGTGATGACTGCCTGTCATGGGTACATCCCCTGCCTTGACACAACATCCATGATTACATTTTGTGGAGCCCCTCAGTAACGTGGCAGGTAATCCGTGATGACTGTGTGTAGGACAGTGCTTACACACATGTGCTCCCGTGGTTGCCTCTGCTCCAGTAAGCGACAGTTGCTTACTCGATGTTGTGGCGACGGGAGTCACTGTTTGCCCCGCTTGGTGTTTTGCCTCTGACAATCGGGCGTGTACCTACTGATGTACCTGAGAATCTATACACACAGCACCGACAGATGCTGATAGGCACATCTACTGTTCAGGTGTTGACATTTCCGTGTTCCAATGGCTGTTGCGTGTACAATGTTTGAGGGCTGCTTATGTAGGATTCCACAGTGGGCCACCTATACATCACAATTTACAGGTAGTCATGTTTGTGTGCCATCCATGTTACTGTGTGTGCAGGTGGGGAGGGGTGTCAGTCCGTGGGAGCCTACACTGTCAAGGTATGTGCTATACGTTTCCTCTTTGCCAGGGTGTAGGCATATTGGGCATGCCTCCGTCTGCCTACTGGGGCTGGCACAGTGTGTCTGTGGTCTGGATCCCTCTGTGCCTGTGTTGGCCTTGGCACTTACAGTGGGCTGTGAGGCCCTCCCCCATTTTGACCCTGCTGCAGCTGTTTCCGCAGGATCATATTATGTAGCATGGCACATACTATGAAGATGTGGACATACGTGCCTGGAGAGTACTGCAAGGCTCCACCAGATGTGTCCAAGCACCGGAACTGTGATTTCAGCATCCCAAACACACACTCTATGATGATTCTGGTTTGGCGTGTGCCTCATTATGGCGTTCTTGCATTGGTGTGTGTGCATTTCTGATGGGGGTCATCATCCACGGCTCCAGTGCATAGCCAGCATCCCCCACAAGGTGACCTTGTGGGATGTCCCCCCTGACAAATACCTGATACAGCTGTGAGGCATGCCAGATATGGGAGTCGTGGTAGCTTCCAGGGCTGCCAGCACACACATCCATGATAATGCCCTGGGCATTGCACATGACCTGGCAGTTGATGGAGTGGAATCCCTTGTGGTTTATGTAGCACCTACCATACTCACTGGGTGGTGACTTGATTTGTATGTGCATGCAGTCTATCGCACCTAGTACCTCCAGGTAGTTTGCCACACGGTGGAAGTGACGCATATTGCTGGCCAACTCCTCCTGAGTTCGGGGGAAGTATATATGCTCATTGGCATGTGGTAACATGGCATCCAGGAACTGGTGTAGTACCCTGGATGCCGATGCCTGTGAGATCCCCATTATATCTTCAGTTGGCCTTTGAAAGGTACCTGTGGCTAGTATTCGGAAGCTTACACATACCTTCGTGTCCACTGGGATGGGTTCCCCTCTGTTGTTTCTGGTTCTCAGGCGTGGCCGGCAGAGCTCTACTATTTGCTGTAAGATGTCCCTGTCCACCCTGTAACACTCTACTATCTCCAGATCATGTAGCCCCTGGTAGGTTACCCTTGGTCTGAACACTCTTCTCCTCTTCCAAGGCCTACGGTGGTTGTCGGCATCATCCTCCACAGCACCGTCAGTCTGTAACACATGCTGATGAATCACAGCTATGGTAGCTCCCAACATGTACATTTTAAAAGTTCCCCGTCTGTTTACACCTATGGTGCGGTGTTTGGGAATACACAGGTGTGTGTTGGGTGCTTTCACACTTTATACTGTTTTGCTGTGAACACTGATGATGTCATAGGGTGTGTATGTACGATCGTGGCTACAGGGTATCTTCTGTGTTTTATTAATGGAACCACTATTGTGCTGCCTTTGGTGTTGCATTACATTTGGATGCCGTGAATTACCTCCTGCCCTTCCGTTTACATTTGTGCACATTACACCTACCATTTGCTGGCATGCATCCAGCTGCCTGCTTTCATTTGTACTTTCCTAGACCTGGCTTATCTTGCGTAATGTGTGCTATTGCCGATCTACTGTGGGTTTGCTTTGCTCTGCTATGACAGTTCTCCTAGCTTTGCATTCCAGGTCCGCCCCTCCTTTCTTTGCAATCCTATGCCTCCCCTATCCTGTTTTGTAGGTTTCTGCATGCAGGCTTGTCTACTGCCGTCGATTGGCTGCCGTGAGTTGATTGGTGTTAATTGCTCATTAGTACGCCAATTACCCTGCTTTGGCATTTCCTTCTTTTCTTCCCCTGACCTTCCTGTTTGTGCTATTGTTCGCGGCACGTGCATCCACTTACCGGGTTTCGGGCACGATTTCATCCCCGTACACATGCGCTTTCGGGCACCATGTGTGCTCTCAGCTTAATGGTTCTATACCTTCTTCCCCACCCCTGTTCTGCAGCTTTGCTTAGCAACGGCCAGGCCAGATTTGCATTGCTCCAATGTGCTTACTGATACGGTGGCACACCCCTCTGCTGATGTCATGTATCACCTCTGATACACTCCTCGGTGTTATAGCACTGTGCCATCAGGTACATCCTTAATCCGGCGGGATGTTTGCAATTCAGTATTACCTGCCTCATTTACATGGCATTGACTACTAATTCATAGTTACAGCGCCGAACACTGTCGCGGGCCCCTGGCAACCCTTGCGCCTTGCTTGTGGTGTGCCATGCCTACCATTGCATATTATGGTGCAATCCTAATTTGTCTTTCATTGCAATTTTATGACATTTGTATATATTTCCTTTGTATTCCTGCTTGCACACACATGCCCTGCGGTTGTACTGTGCGTTACTGTGGACATGAAATTAAATGTTGTTTTTTAGGTGTTGTACATCTTTTCTTGTGCCATTGGCTGTGTATTTCACCATTGGCATATGTTAACTTTGTAATACATGAGTCTGGTCTGCTTCCATAACTCCAATGTTCTCTTTGGGAAAATGTAGACCATGTTTTTTGGTTTACATTTCCATGGGCTTGCGCTACACCTGCACCACTTCGTGAATCGCTGTATGCCTTCATTAGCATGGTGTGACACTGTGCATGGGGTGATTTGCATACCTATGCTGAGGGCTGCGTAGATCTGGCATACGCCGGTAGTGCACGTGGAGATGGTTCGTACCTGAATCGCTCAGCGAACATATTTGGCATTGTCCTGGATACGCTATGCCTGCGCCTGGCACAGGCTTCATGAATCCGGGGGAATATCTTGAAGCAATTAAGAAATATTTACATGTGTAGATAGGAGGTAGAGATACATTCAGGACAAAACAGCCACTTGAAATTAATAGTCCTCAAAACTTGTAGAGGAGACCATTTAAAAAAAGGAGTAGTTACTGGTTCTCTTCAGGATAATATATATAAAAGTTATCAAAACATGAACATAAGTTGCTGTACTGACTAAAAACACAATATGAATTTCGATACGAACATGTTATTTTTTTTTATTGTTCTTATATGTTGTTTCTTTAAAATGACATTAAGGTAACTGTTTTTAATTATAATTCCATGCACATCTACTCTTTTGTCTTTGAGGGATGGTGTACAATCTATGATTTTTCGAGGTAATTTTACCAGTAACAATCACTGAAAATATTATAGGTATATTTTAAACCTTTTTAGAGATATGCCATTTTATTCACTGAGCAAAATAGCCTATAAATAGTCTATAATCTGAGGCCGATCAACATGACAACTGTCGGTAGTAAATGAGTTAATCTTCATTCTAAATACAAAACTGCTGTATAGCTTTCCCATAGCCTTTGATTTTTGAGTAGAGGGAAATTGCATTCATTATGATTTTAAAATAGCTTTGTTTCACACTTGCCAAGTTCAATTTATTAATTTTACTCTCTATAATATTTACAGAAATGGTTTTAGGCAGATATGCAAACAATTTTCTTGTTCTATAGTTTAGAGTAGTTTGTGCATAAATTGTTTGCCTGCTACTTAGTTATCTGTTAATTAGTAAAGAGTAAGAAAGCTTAATAATATTTTTCTTTTTTTAAAAAAAAAATTAAGAAATGTACAGATGCAATAGTTTAAACATTCTAACATTACAAACACCAAACTGCTTGTGAAGGGCACAACACAAAGGGCCAGATTCATGATGGCTTGCATGGAGTCTAAGAGTAGAGTAAGACTCCATGCAGCCATCATGTCCGACGAGCGATCCAGGAACAGACTGTAGGGGCGTGCAAGAGAGCTCCTAAAATGGCTCTTACACGGACAGGGCCGGGACGTGCAAATTACCTCAATTGCAGCCGAAAGGCATGCAAATGAGGTAGATTTGCGATTCAGGAAACCCGAACCTGTCCGAGGTAGAGTAGTGTTATCTGCAGAAATATACTCAGTTGACAACTGAGTACCGTTCTGCAAATAGCAAAACGGAGCCATGACAGCTCTAAATAAAGGTTGCATCCAGTAGAGGAAGCATGCCAATGGCCAAATATACGGTCATTGGCAATGTTTCCTGATGCAAAATGAAAATAAATTAATTTATTTTTTTTTGTCCGATTTTCCATGTTTAAGCATAGCACAGCGCCACACAAATGGGCTGCACTCTAAAAACCAGAAAAATAAAAATTAAAACCCACAAATGTGGATTTTATGGGTATTTGTAATGTACAATGCAAGGCAATGGCAGGCTGAAGACAACATGGCTACCGAGTAGGGGTTGCTAAGGGGGGAACCCAGTCTAAGAGATGTAACCAAGCATTAGTAGGCAATCCTATGCAAATGAGTGTAAGGATAGTGAATCCCAAGTCTACATAGCAAATGAGCACAGTCAGTGGAGTGCAAGACTAGGATAAGGGGAGTAACAGAGTAGGATTTAGGTGACATCATGGGGGGGTATGTATGACAATAGCTAATCTCATTGGAGCAGAGTGGCATGTGTTAGCTGTCAGTTGCTCATCACTGGAAGAGGTGTGTCAGTAGATATCCTAGCTAAAGTCAAGAAATAAAAGGTGCACACTGTGGATATCACCAAAGTTTCTTGTAATAATGCTTGCAACATGTATGCGCATGTGCGCGCGCCTATGAACCCGAGTAAGACAGTGTGCACGCGTGTAAGCAGAAGTTAGCATGTGTAATGTTGTCTAAATCTGTGTTAGCAAATTTGCGCTTGTGTGGGTGCGTTTAAGCATGTGTAGGGCAGTTTAAAGTCTTGTAAGTGCCTTTGCGCTCGTGTGCACGTGTTTAGGCAGGAATTAGCTAGTGTAAGTCCGTCTAAGCCTGTGTGCGCGCGTGTTAGCACGTGTGCATGCGTCTACGCTAGTGTGCACGGCGCTGCCCCCCTGAGGAAATGGAAAGGGAAAAGGAAGCACAACAAACAGTAGGAAGTTAATCAGGGAGAGTCAGCAGAGCTAGCAGGTGGAAATAATCAGGCAATTACACAGGCAGTAAACCAGCCCAGCCCAGCCCAGCACTTAAAACTCTGCAAACAACATTTCACCATGTATTCCTCAGAGACACTGCAGCACTGCAGTAAGCTAAGAGAAGTGAATACTGAAAAGGATTAACTTAGACAAAGAAATGTTAGAGGCTGCCATTGCTGTCATAAACCGACATATGCAACATGCTGAGGGTGGTGACAATGGGAATGCTGCCAACCAACTCCCAGTGAGGAGACGGAGAAGAGTGTACAGGCCCAGGGTAACCTACCGGGGGCTACATGAGCTGGAGATAGTGGAGCTCTATAGAGTGGACAGAGACCTCATGCAGCAAATTGTTGAACTGTGCAGGCCATGCCTCACACACAGAACCAACAGAGGGGAAACAATTGCAGTGGAAATCAAGGTATGTGTTGGCCTACGAATACTAGCAACAGGTACCTCCCAGAGACCAACTGGTGATATGATGGGGATATCACAGGCATCAGCATCCAGGGTACTGCACCAGTTCCTGGATGCCATGTCAGCACATGTCGGTGATCATGTATATTTCCCCAATTCCCGTGAGGTATTGGCCAGCAATATGTGTCTCTTCCAGCAAATAGCGGAATACCCTGAGGTAGTGGGTGAAATAGACTGCACGCACATACGCATCAAAGCACCAGCTGGCGAGTGGGGTAGGGTCTACTACAACCGCAAGGGCTTCCCCTCCATCAACTGCCAGGTCATGTGTGATGCCCATGGCATAATACTGAATGTGTGTGCTGGCTGCCCTGGAAGCTACCATGATTCCCATATCTGGCATCTGACGCAGCTGTACCAGACATTTGCCAATGGGGACATCCCACATCGTCACCTAGTGGGGGATGCTGGCTATGCACTGGAGCCGTGGCTGATGACACCCATCAGAAACGCACACACACCTGAACAGGAACGCTATAATGAGGCACACGCACAAACACGAAATGTAATCGAGTGTGTGTTTGGGCTGCTCAAGTCACGGTTCCGGTGCTTGGACACTTCTGGTGGAGCCTTGCAGTACTCACCAACTACATGTACCCAAATTGTCATGGTATGTGCTATGCTACATAATATGATCCTGTGAAAATAGCTGCAGCAGGACCAGCATAGGCCTGGCCCAAACAGCCCCCCATCATTGCCAAGGTCATCACAGGCAGACCGTGACTCGGAGGAGGAACAACCTGAGCCTGACCCAGTAGGCAGAAGGAGGCGTGCCCAGTATGCTTTGGCCTTGGCAAAGAGGCAATGCATAGCACGTACACTGGCTCAGTAGGAACCCTGGAAATGACACCTCTCTCTGACACACACATATAGTAAAAGGGATGCCTAAGTTGACACTACCTGCTTCAAACATGTACAGGGAGTGTAGTATGTGCATCTGACATAAGCAGCCCTGCAGCACCACCTGAGGCATGATTGCCATGTGTCAAGCAATTTAAGGTAGTGCTAAACAGCATTTACCACCATGTAGTATATGCAAACAGAATCGCACACACCAACTAGTACAACTGTGGTCAATGTTGAGTAATATTGGGCAATGTCCAGCAATGTTGGTGAATATACAGCAATGTCGGACAAGCCTGGTCTAAGTAGGGCATAGCAGAACAAAAGCCAAAATGCTTATAGTTGCTTAACTGGCCCTTAAGCAGTCTGGTCTGCTCAGTATGGAAATATAAAGCCCAGGATACTGTGCACTGTAGTTAAAGTACTGAACCACTAAACCGTGACAGCATTTCACTGTTCAGCCAGTATGAAGGAATGTTGATAAGTCTATGCAAACTATCTCATGGAAACCCTGCAGGCAGAGCATAATCCCTGGTGAGTTATAACACAAAGGTGAGTCCTGCAGTAAGAACAGAACTTGACTTCCAATACACACAGTATAAATGTTAATATTGGTCATGTTCACACACATCCACAAATGTAGTGGACTTCAGATCGCAAGATACTAAAAGGTCACACTGGGCATGCTCACACACTTGAATAAATGAGACATATGTCAGGCAACAAAACATGGAAAGCCTGAACTGGGCATGCTCACACACTTAGGTCATGTCTGACTACAGCAGTGGGTCACACATATCTGGCAGTTGCATGTGTTAACCCAGGAACCTCTCACTATCCAGCAATCCACCCTGTGCACACAGTTACATGACAACAGACACTTATATAATATAGTAGAACCCTGTCATGATCAAACATGTTCCACAGATACCTAAGTTGCTCATAGAAACTGGGAAAGCAAAGACAATAAAGACCTGCAAACATTATCAGCAATAAATATTGTGCATCCCGAGCAGACGCATATGTTCAGAGATCGATACTAGGCTATCTGCCCTAGGGTATGTACAAGCCTAGCCAGAGTGTGTTTGGCTTTTGCAGCCCTGTCAGATTACTACACTCTGCCAGTGAATAGTAGGTCACACAAGATAGCCCATGTACATTTAGACTAGTGTGCCTCTGTCTAGCAGGAACACAGAAGGTATCCCATGGGTAAACATACGATCACCCATACAGCTTCAAGATGTCCCCTGTAGGTGGTTAGTGGGTGGCTCTGCCTATGTGAAACTGTGATCACAATCTGGAGTGAGTGGAGGCCCTGGGATAAGAATATGTCCCTCCAGCATGTCCTATTAACATCTGTGCTGAGGTATATGTCCCTGGAGTGTGTAGCTACAAGGGAGTTGGATATCCTGAGGTGGAGCATGTCCATTAATTCTGGGTTGGGTATTACTGCAAACAACAGGCACACATCATATCTGAGTAGGTGGTAAGCGACCAAGTAGAGCTGGAGTTACTGCATCTGAACTGTGCAGGTCATCCATGTGAGTCCCTACATCTGCTTGGTGCAGAACTTATAGGTTCATAGGTTCATAGGTAGATACTAGGCTATCTGCCCTAGGGCATTTAAAAGCATAGCCAGAGTGTATTTGGCTTCCATCTCCCTATTAGATTAGTCTACTGTGCTTCTGTAAATTAGGTCACAGAAGGTACCCTTTAAGATTAGTTTGCTGTGCCTCTGTCTAGCAGGGGCACAGAAGAGATCCTAGGGGTGAATTTGTGATTCCCCATCCACGTGTCCAGATTTGGCTTGAAGAGGGTCAGCGAGGGGCTATGTCTAATATGAATTGGGATTCTATTCCAGAGTGAGGGGAGCCTCTGGGAAATGAATCTGTCCCTCCAGCATGTCCTTTCTATTCTTGTGCTGAGGTTTAAGTCCCTGGAGCATGTATCTGTAAGGGACTTGGATTTTTGAGGTACAGCATGTCCATTAATTCTGGGTTTGACATGGCTTTGTATGTCAGGCATAGATCGCCTCTGAGTAGGTGGTAAGAAACTGAGTAGAGCTGGAGTTTCTTTAGTTGAGCTGCATACAACATCTGTTTGTAGCCCATGATCCTCTTGTAGAGGTACTTTTGGGTCTCTCCAGTTGCTGCAGGTGTCGGGCAAGGTACATCCAAAAAAGGGCCATTGTATTCAAGTATGGGGCTGATGACTGACAAGTAGAGAGGCACAATGACCTATCTTGATCTAGATGCAAACCCTTTCGTGATAAGGTGGCATATTCAGAAGGTCTTTGTAACCACTTTGGCAATGTGATTATCAAAGGAGAGATTACTATCTACATTGGTCCCCAAATCTCAAATTACTACTTCTGTACTTAATGGATTACCACCTATGTGGTCATTTGTGTGCACCTTGTTTTTCCCAAAGGGGATGACTATGCACTTTTTAGCATGTAGCTCGAGCCCGTGGCTCTGGTACCAAACATCCATCTCTGTGAGACCCTTCTGGAGGATGTTTGTGTCAGCTGGAGAGTTGATTTTGGCCCCCAGTTTGCAGTCATCTGCGAACTTTGTCAGTCATAATCCCCCCGTGTTAGCCTGAACCTCAGAGAAGTATATACTGAACAAGAGAGGTCCCAGAACTGAGCCCTGTGGGACGCCACTTGTAACTGGTTTGGATTCAGACATGGCACCTGCAATTCTGACCATGTGGGTTCTATCCCTGAGCCAGTTTGCAACCCATCTTGTGATATAGGGGTTGATATTTAAGCTGGCAAGCTTAGTTATGATGCCCGAGTGGGGTATTGTGTCGAAGGCTTTTGCGAGGTCCAGGTAGGCTGTGTGGACTACCTTGCCCTCATCTATAGCTTTGGTAACTGTTTCAAAGAAATCAACTAGGTTTAAGAGGCAAGATCTGCCCTTAACAAAGCCGAATTGGGTAGGATCCAGTGTCTGGAGGCTCCTAATGTCTTTGTTTATGAGTTCTATGATAATACGCTCCATAGCTGTAAAGACCAGACTAGTCACGCTTATGGGGCGAGAGTTCCCAGGGTCCGTTGTGGCACCACCTTTGTGGAGTGGAACCACTGCAGCTGTACGCCATTATTTGGGTACATATCCTGTAGTAAGGCTAAGTTTGAACAGTGACTTAATGTGAGGGTTCAGTTCTTCTTGGAGCTTGTGTAAGAAACAGCCTGGGACCCCGTCCGGTCCCATAGCTGCTGTGTTTTTTGCTTTGGAGAGGGCAGCTTTCACCTGTGCATCTGTGATGTCAGGGAGGCTACATTCAGTCGGGATAGGCATTTGTTCCTTTGGGGTTGAAGGGGGGGGAAGAGGTTTGTGCTGAATCTGTCTGCCAGGATGTTGGCTATGTCTGTAAGTTTGGTATATTTGTACCGTTATGCAACAGTTCAGAGCATATCTGGGATTTTCCACCCATATTATGGACATAACTAAAGAAGGGCTTGCGATTATCTTTAGTGTCTAGGGCAATTTCCCTTTCGAAACTGGTCTTTGATGATTTTATGAGGTATCAAAGTATCTTGCTAATACTGATCAGAGATGCCTTCCATTTTTGGGATTCTGCTCTGTCATGTAGTAGCTTCCTCCTTCTGTTTTATAGCTTATTTATGGCCGGGGTCCACCAAACAGGTCCCCTGTTTTTGGAGGAGTGAGTCTTCATTTTATTTGGGATAGCATGATCCATGCATTCCTGCAGGTGCTCATAGAATGCATTTGTAAAGGATTCTGTGGATTGGCCTGTATTATCCTCTGGCCTGTGGACTTTGAAGGATTCCACCTCAGTCTTGAGAAGTGCAAAGTTGGCTTTTGAGAAATTCTTTACAGTGATTTCCTTGGCTGGGGTGGGGACAGGATATGGATGTCCATGGAAATTTGTTAATGGTCTGAACTTACCAATGAGGGGTTTACCTCTGGTGTGGAACATAGAGTCCCCATGTTGGTGATGACCAGGACCAATATGTTGTTCCCTCTTGTGGGAGTGGTGACCAGTTGTTCCATTGCATTGCAGTTTATAACTTCAAGGAACCGTTAGGTGAGTGTGTTTGGGCATGAGTAGTTGTTTCAGTCAATGTTTGGGTAGTTGAAGTCACCCAATAACATAGTTTTAGGAGAGACATTGATATTCTCCAGTGTTCTCAGGAATGCCAAGTGGAGTTCCTGTAATAGGGAGGGTGTTCTGTAGCAAGCTACAAACAGAAAGGCAGTTTGGACTGCTGTTAGTTGCACATGGATGGTTTCTGATGCTTCGTGCAGTGCCACTAACCTGGAGGTGTAGGTATCTTTGATGAATATAGATACTACCCCTCTTTTTGTGCTTCGGTCCGAGTTTTGTGTCTGAAACGCATGGTATGAGTTATAACCTGGTAGTGCTGGGGTGCTCTCAGGAGCCTTGAACCAGGTTTCTGTTACTGCACAGACATCGATATTCTCCATACTGAAGAGAGCCTCGAGTGCGTGCATCTTGAGGTTTAGACTTCTGGCATTGAGTAGCATTACCTTTAGATTTCGTATCCTTGGATTGTCTATGGAGGTGGGTTTGTCCTTTGAGCCTTGCCTAAAAAATGCACTACGGGGGTGGCAAGAGGCATGGCCAGTATACGAAAGCCTAAGGGTGACAGGTGAAAGTCATCCCTAGCGAAGCAACGTGGCTTGTCTGGCATGTCATCCCAGGCTGACAGACACTGGATCCCCATTGAATGACACCAATACTTTAGACAATTGTTGAAACTGATCATTTTGTCTTTATACTCTGGGATCATTCTTGGTGAGGGCAAGATGCTACTCAAGGTCAGGGTCATACCAGCCTGGGCTACATGATCAGAGAGCTCCTCTATGTCCCTTTTCTTGTAGTCTAGGGAGGTACGTCTCATGTCATTCACACCTGCATGGATAATGATGGAGTCATACTTGTACTTGCTTTGGAGTGACCTGAGTGCTTGCATTATGTGGTGGATCCTGGCACCTGACAGGCAGCTTACAGTGACCTTCCCCTTGTTCAGTCAGTTGAGCGGGACGTCAGTGTGCTGGACAATAGAGTCCCCTATAACAAGTGTATTTGGTGTGTTGTTTGGCCTTAAGGGCTGTGACTGTGAGGCACACTGATTTTGTGAGTTATGTGATTCGTGGGTATTGTTGAGGGGTGGCTGTTGCTTGGGTATCTGTGGCCAGTACAGTTGCTGCAGGTGTTGGGTAAGGTACACCCCAAAGGTGGCATTGTAACCAAGCACAGTTGTTATTAGTATAGGGGCACAATGACATCACTCGATCTAGATGTGAAACCATATGGGATAAGGTTGCTTATATAGAAGGTCTGTCCAACCACTGTGGCAACGGGAATGTCAAAGGCAACAGTACAAACAAGTCATGTCCCCAATCACCTAACAACACCTACCATATGTAATGGAGTACTACCTATGTGTTAATGTGTGGGCATGTTGTTATTCCCAAAGGGGATGACTATGCAACTAATGGCATTTGGCTGTAGGCCATGGCTCAAGCACGAGTCATCCATCTCTGTGAGACCCTGTTGGAATATGCATGTGGCAGCTGGAGAGGTGATTATGGAACCCAGTTTGCAGTCAAGTGTGAACAAGGTCAGCCATATTCCCCCTGTGGTAGCCTGTACGTCAGACAAATATATACTGAACAAGAGAGGTCCCAGGACTGAGCCGTGTGGGATGCCACGTGTAACTGGTGTATAGTCAGACATGGCACCTGTAATTCTGACCATGTGGGTGCTATCCCTGATCCAGGTAGCAATCCATCATGTGAGATATGTATCCATATCGATGCTGGTGAGCCTATGCATAATGTCCCAGTGGGTTATTGTGTGGAAGGGTTTTGCAAGCTTCAGATAGGCTGCGTGTACAACTGTTCCTATGTCGATGGACCTGTTAACCGTCTAAAGAATACAAACATGTTCAAGAGGCAAGATCTGCCCACAACAATGCTGAAATGTGTAGGACACAGTGTCTGTAGGTTCCTGATGTCTATGTTTAAGAGTCCCATGACAATATGCTCCATAGCTTTGCATAACAGGATAGTCAGGCTTATAGGGCAATATTGTCTGTGGTCCGTTCTGGCACCAACTATGTGGAGTGGGACCACTGTCACTGTATGCCATTCCATGGGTACATATCCTGTATTAACTCCGATATTGCACAGTGATGTAATGTGAGGGTTACGTCTGTTATGAAGCTCATGTAAGATGCAGGCCGGGACACCAACTGGTTCCATTGATGCTGTAATGTATGCTTTGGGGAGGGCAGCACTCACTTGTTACTGTGTGGTGTCAGGGAGGTTACACTCTGTTGGGATGGATAGTTGCTCCCTAGTGGGGATGGGGGGAGACATCTGCACTGAACCTGTTTGCCAGGATGTTGGCTATGCCAGTGGGTTCAGGGTAAGTGTAGTCAGTATGCAGTAACTCACAGCATATCAGTGAGTGTCCACCCAGGTTCCTGACATAACTGACAAAGGTCTTGTGATAGTCCTACATGTCTGGTGCAATTGTCCGTGAGAAGAAGACCTTAGATAAGTACATGAGTGATCATAGCTGTCTGCTAGCACAGATCACAGATGCTTTCCCCATCTGGGATTGTGCTCTATCATGTAGTAGCTTCCTCCTGACATTGTACAGCTTATTAATGGCTGGTGTCTACCAGACAGGTCCCCTGCCATTGGAGGAGTGAGTCTTGTTGTTATTTGGGGTAGCACAATCCATGCTTTCCACTAGGAGTCCATAGAATGTGTATGTAAAGGATTCAGCAGTCGGAGCTGTATTTGACACTGTCTCAGAGTCTCTGAAGGATACCACCTTGCTTTGGTGAAGTGAGACATTGGCTCATCAGAAGTTCACCAAGATTACCCAGGATGGGTGTGTGGAGTGTATATGTATGTGCAATGAGATGGATGGATGTTCCGACCTTACCAATGAGGGGTATATTGCTGGTGTGAACATAGAGTCCCCATGTTGGTGATGATCAGGTCCAGTATGTATTCCCCCTTGTGGCTGTGGTGACTGGTTGTGCCATAGCATATGAATTTACAAATTGTAGTGACTGTAGGGCGAGGTTGTTGCAGCTTGAGTAGTATCCCCAGTCAATATTTGTGTATCTGATGTCACCCAATATAATGGTGTTTGTGGAGACCATCATATCCTCCACTGTTCCCAGGAAAGCCGAGTGTGGTTCCTGAGTATGGGAGGGTGGTCTGTAGTAGGCAACAAACTGAAAGGCAGTTTTGCACAATGGTAGTTGTATATGTATGGTCTGTGATGCTTAGTGCAGTGCCACTAACCCAGAGGTGTGTGTATCTGTGATGTATATGGATACACCCCCTAGTTGTATTGTCCGTTCCAAGTCATGTGGTCAGAAAGTATGGTATGAAACATAACCTGGTAGTGCTGGTGTACATATGTGACCCTGAACTAGGCATCTGTTAGTGCACATATATTGCTATCCCCCATACTGAGGGGAGTCCTGAGTGGCCGCAATATGAGGTTAACACATCTGGTGTTGAGCAGCATTACCCTTAGTGTTATTTAACCTGTAATGTCTATGTAGGTGGGTTTGTCTTCTGAGCCCTGCTCAACAAATGCACTATGGTAGTAGCAAGAGCCTTAGCCAGCATTCAAAGGTCCAAGGGTGACAGGTGCAAGCTGTCCATAGTGAAGCTACGTGGCATATTGAGCATGTCACCATAGGCTGACAGACACTGTATCCCCTATGAATGACACCAATCTGTTAGCCAAGTGTTAAATGTGATATGTTTGTCTGTATACTGTGACATCATACTTGGTGGGTGTAAGATGCTAGACAAGGTCAGGGTCATACTGGTCTGGGCTACATGATGACACTGTTCCTCCATGTACCATGTCATGTGGTCCAGGGAGTAACGTCTGAGGTTTTACGCACCAGCATGGACAATGATGGTGCCAGTCCTGTACTTGCTTTGTAGTGACCTGACTGCATGTGTTATGTGGCAGATCCTGGCACACGACAGACAGCACAAAGAGACTATTCCCTTGTATGGGCTGGTGAGTGGTACACCAGTGTGTCTGACAATAAGTGTCACCTTTCACAAGTGAAGTATGTGTGTTGTTTAGCTCGAAGGCAAGTGACTGTGTGGCACACTGACATTGTGAACTATGTGAGATGTGGATATTGTAGTGGGGTAGCAGTTGTGTGTGTGCCTGCTGTGGAGGTCTCTGCTGCTTAGGCAGAGTTCATTTACAGCATCCGAGTATGTGTATGTGTAATAATGTGGTTTAAGTGCTGTCGCCAGAGGATATGTGAGACTGATATGTGGTGTGTGTGGTTATCTTCACCACCTGTTAGACTATGCCAGTCATGGGTCGAGAGAGTTCAGCACCCTGTATGTCTCTATAGGTGCATCTCAAACATATATCTGGGTTTGTTGTGAGGAGGAGAGTGTTTTCTGTGTACATGAGGCAGAGTGACATTGTGTTTACATCACAATATTCACCAGCTGGACTGGAGACTGCACACAAAGCTGACCCCTGGACATGCAGGGATATCATCATGACATACTCTGTAGCCAGATGACAAAGGATCAGTAGGGTGTTAAGTGTGTAAAGGGGTATAACAGGGATTAGTGCTCAGGTTTGTTGGTGTTCTGTAAAGAGTAGTTGAGAAGGAGTCCAGACTGAATCATGACACCTCCGACAGCTATGTCATATATAGCAATGTACACACATATATGTCATGAGTGAGGGCCAACTGTACCTGACTGACAATGCCGACATTCTGACAGATAGGCCCATATATACATACCCACCTCCCACCGACGATAGTCCATATCATCATGCTAGGAGATATCACATGTAGAATGGATGAACAGCTACCCCCAATGCTAAAAGCATGGCATCAAGTGGACTACATTGATTCCCAATATGTGTCATGCATAAACTACAGAACAAACAGATCCTGCACCTGAACAGTCAGCTGAACCTCCCCCCTACACAGGATGTGGAACCGTTGAATGTGCTACAGCAACATATGGCACTCCACACAAGTGTTGGTGCACAACACACCATGGGAAGTACAGTCCAGTATGCCTATGAAGTATGATCTGCAAGGCCATGGAGTCCATCATGGCTGAAGTCATAAACCAAGCTATTGGAAGCTGACATACACACAACCCTACTAACCGTGGTATGTTCATGTGTGGATCATGGTTCCCAAACATGCTAGACTGTTTGCAAGGCAGCCACACAGGACATACATCACTGAACACAGCTACACATATCTCACATACACTTTGAATAGCCCTTTATCAACATTCCAGACACATGTAGTACCCACAAAACCAACAAGCTGTGCATAAATATGTGTTGACATATGAAGGAATGTCGATGTGTCCACAGATAGATCACACAGGGTAAGGATTATGAGTTCCTGTTTCAGCTGTTGACACCTGATGACCCACATGGACCACTCCTGGAATGGCATAAAACAAAGTGTACACACATTACCATGTCCAGTCTGATGATGTCACCACTCTAGATATACAGATAGAGAAGAAAAACCACCCAATATGATAAAGCAAATAGTGTGCTGTGCTATTGCGTCTCTTTCTAGCATCATAACCTAATTAAGTTGGGGTTTGAATCCTGCAAACGCTGTCTTTGTGTGTGTGGTGGGGGGGATAATGCAATTCTCCTTGAAAGGAGAAGACTGGGAAAACACACTAAAGATGTACATTCCTCTTTGGAAAGACTGATGATGTCACCACCCTAGAAATACAGACAGAGAAGGAAAACCACCCAGTAAAGTAAGTAGTGTGCTGCGCTGATGCGTTTCTCTCTAGTATCATAACCTAGTTGGGTAGGGGTTTGAATCCTGCAAATGCTGACTGTGTCTGTGTGGGGGGTGTGTGTGCAATTTTCCTTGACAGGAGTGGCCTTTTTGAAGACTGGAAAAACACACTAAAGATGTACATTCCTCTTTGGAAAGACTGATGATGTCACCACCCTAGAAATACAGACAGAGAAAACCACCCAGTAAAATATAAGTAGTGTGCTGCGATGATGCATTTTTCTCTCTAGTATCCCTAGTTGGGTAGTCTGTGTGTGCAGTTTTTCTTGACAGGAGTGGCCTTTTGAAGACTGGAAAAACACACTAAGATGTACATTCCTCTTTGGAAAGACTGATGATGTCACCACCCTAGAAATACAGACAGAGAAGGAAAACCATGAAGACTGAAAACACACTAAAGATGTACATTCCTCTTTGGAAAGACTGATGATGTCACCACCCTAGAAATACAGACAGAGTAAAGTAAGTAGTGTGTGCTGCCTGATGCGTTCTCTAGTGGCCTTTTTGAAGACTGGAAAACACAGTAAAGATGTACATTCCTCTTTGGAAAGACTGATGATGTCACCACCCTAGAAATACAGACAGAAAAACCCACCAGTAAAGTAAGTAGTGTGCTGCATGATGCATTTCTCTCTAGTATCATAACCTAGTTGGGTAGGGGTTTGAATCCTGCTGACTGTGTCTGTGTGTGCAGTTTTCCTTGACAGGAGTGGCCTTTTTGAAGACTGGAAAAACACACTAAAGATGTACATTCCTCTTTGGAAAGACTGATGATGTCACCACCCTAGAAATACAGACATAGAAAGAAAACTGATGATGTCACCACCCTAGAAATACAGACAGAGAAGGGAAACCACCCAGTAAAGTAAGTAGTGTGCTGCGCTGATGCGTTTCTCTCTAGAATCATAACCTAGTTGGGTAGGTTTGAATTGCTGACTGTGTCTGTGTGTGGGGGGTGTGTGTGCAATTTTCCTTGACAGGAGTGGCCTTTTTGAAGACTGGAAAAACACACTAAAGATGTACATTCCTCTTTGGAAAGACTGATGATGTCACCACCCTAGAAATACAGACAGAGAAGAAAAACCACCCAGTAAAGTAAGTAGTGTGCTGCGCTGATGCATTTCTCTCTAGTATCATAACCTAGTTGGGTAGGGGTTTGAATCCTGCAAATGCTGACTGTGTCTGTGTGTGCGATTTTCCTTGACAGGAGTGGCCTTTTTGAAGACTGGAAAAACACACTAAAGATGTACATTCCTCTTTGGAAAGACTGATGATGTCACCACCCTAGAAATACAGACAGAGAAGGAAAACCATGAAGACTGGGAAAACACACTAAAGATGTACATTCCTCTTTGGAAAGACTGATGATGTCACCACCCTAGAAATACAGACAGAGAAGAAAAACCACCCAGTAAAGTAAGTAGTGTGCTGCGCTGATGCATTTCTCTCTAGTATCATAACCTAGTTGGGTAGGGGTTTGAATCCTGCTGACTGTGTCTGTGTGTGCAGTTTTCCTTGACAGGAGTGGCCTTTTTGAAGACTGGAAAAACACACTAAAGATGTACATTCCTCTTTGGAAAGACTGATGATGTCACCACCCTAGAAATACAGACAGAGAAGGAAAACCATGAAGACTGGGAAAACACACTAAAGATGTACATTCCTCTTTGGAAAGACTGATGATGTCACCACCCTAGAAATACAGACAGAGAAGGGAAACCACCCAGTAAAGTAAGTAGTGTCTAGTTGGGTAGGGGTTTGAATCCTACAAATGCTGACTGTGTCTGTGTGTGGGGGGTGTGTGTGCAATTTTCCTTGACAGGAGTGGCCTTTTTGAAGACTGGAAAAACACACTAAAGATGTACATTCCTCTTTGGAAAGACTGATGATGTCACCACCCTAGAAATACAGACAGAGAAGAAAAACCACCCAGTAAAGTAAGTAGTGTGCTGCGCTGATGCATTTCTCTCTAGTATCATAACCTAGTTGGGTAGGGGTTTGAATCCTGCAAATGCTGACTGTGTCTGTGTGTGGGGCATGTGTGTGCGATTTTCCTTGACAGGAGTGGCCTTTTTGAAGACTGGAAAAACACACTAAAGATGTACATTCCTCTTTGGAAAGACTGATGATGTCACCACCCTAGAAATACAGACAGAGAAGGAAAACCATGAAGACTGGGAAAACACACTAAAGATGTACATTCCTCTTTGGAAAGACTGATGATGTCACCACCCTAGAAATACAGACAGAGAAGGGAAACCACCCAGTAAAGTAAGTAGTGTGCTGCGCTGATGCGTTTCTCTCTAGTATCATAACCTAGTTGGGTAGGGGTTTGAATCCTACAAATGCTGACTGTGTCTGTGTGTGGGGGGTGTGTGTGCAATTTTCCTTGACAGGAGTGGCCTTTTTGAAGACTGGAAAAACACACTAAAGATGTACATTCCTCTTTGGAAAGACTGATGATGTCACCACCCTAGAAATACAGACAGAGAAGGAAAACCACCCAGTAAAGCAGATAGCACACTGTACTAAGAAAATATTCAACACAAAACTGGTAACGACTACAAAAACACGAGTAGAGGCAAAAACACCTTCCAGAAAAAAGACAATTAATCCACTTTTCACTGTCGGGAAAGAGACATTAAAATAAACTTAAGCGCTTTTCGTCAGCGCTATACGCTGACTTCTTCAGAGAGTAATACAATCAATTAACAAACTGATCTTTATATAAACTATCAATTAAAACCTCCTAAACACATGGCTTAAAAAGCCAATCCTTTACTAGTATTAGGAATATTTAAAGTAGTAAACTAAGAATTAAAATTGAAATTAAAAAGTTTAAAAAACTCGAGACACATTGAGCTCCATGAGTTTCAAACAATCACAATATAGTGAAATTAGGTGGTTACACTAATTATATTAAGACTACACTACATATGTTACTAAGCATGAATTTAGAGCGAAATACAAAATAGCCCAAACCTATACAGGTTTAATTAACTCTCCATAATGGACCAAGTCTTATCATATAGGGAAAAAACAAGGAAGGCATTCACCTCTTAAGGCTGTTCAATTTAAGTACACTAGAGATAGAACAAGTGTCATTAAGGCCAGGGTAGTTATAGGCATTAAGTCTTACTTGCCACTTTAGTTCCAACTCTTCAAATTTTAATGGTCTTGGACCCCCTCTACAATCGATATTTACTTGGTTTATAGCCAGAAAGTTGAAATTGTGGTTTTGATAACCAGAGTTGTGTTTAGCTAACGCATTTTCAAGTTTGCATTTCATAATTGCATATAAATGCTCGTACACTCTGTCCCCAAGTCTTCTTTCTGTTTCTCCTATATAGAAGGCTGGGCAGAGTGTACATTTAGCTAAATATATAATAAAAGAAGACTTACAATTGTATCTATGGTTCAATTTATAAACCTTACCATTTATAGAAAAACAATTAGTCTCCTGCATGTGTCTACAATAATTACAGTTGTAGCACTTAAACATCCCTGGGTTACAAATTGTAGGAATGTCTTTATGTTCCAATAAGGCTTTAAGTTTTTTTCCTCTCCTGAAGACCACCTTGTGACATTCACCTAACTTACTTAAAATAGATGGGTGCCATTTAAACAAACCCCAATTTTTCTCCAAAATATTAACACAGAAATAGCTATCATTACTAAAAGTAGTTGTAAAGCTTGCTATGTTTTTAAAATTAAAAGGCGAAGCTGTTTGGCAAGCTTCTTCTGATGTACTAACACAATCATCCCCTATGATGGTAAGGGAAGATGCAGAAGACAAAACATCTTTAACTGGCAATAATGGACAATAGATACTGTTTCTTCTCTTCTCCGTAACTTTGTTTTTTAAACTTTTTAATTTCAATTTTAATTCTTAGTTTACTATTTTAAATATTCCTAATACTAGTAAAGGAATGGCTTTTTTAGCCACATGTTTAGGAGGTTTTAATTGATAGTTTATATAAAGACCAGTTTGTTAATTGATTGTATCACTCTCTGAAGAAGTCAGCGTATAGCGCTGATGAAAAGCGCTTAAGTTTATTTTAATGTCTCTTTCCCGACAGTGAAAAGTGGATTAAATGTTTTTTTCTGGACTGTGTTTCTGCCTCTACTCATGTTTGTGTAGTCGTTACCAGATAGCACACTGTGCTAATGCATCTCTTTCTTGTGTCATAACCTAGGTAGGTAGGGGTTTGAATCCTGCAAATGCTGTCTGTGTGTGCAATTCTCCTTGAAAGGAGTGGCCTTTTTGAAGACTGGGAAAACACACTAAAGATGTACATTCCTCTTTGGAAAGACTGATGATGTCACCACCCTGGAAATACAGACAGAGAAGTGAAACCACTCAGTAAAGCAAATAGCACGCTGTGATAGTGCAGTGCTGTCTACTATCATAACCTAGTTAGATTGGGGTTTGAACCCTGCAAACGCTGTATGTGTGTGCAATTCTTCTTGAAAGGAGTGGCCTTTTTGAAGACTGGGAAAACACACTAAAGATTTACATTCCTCTTTTGAAAGACTGATGATGTCACCACCCTAGAAATACAGACAGAGAAAGATAACCACCCATTAAAGCAACTAGAGCACTGTGCTAATGCATCTCTCTCTAATATCATAACCAAATTAGGTAGGGGTTTGAATCCTGCAAGTGCTGAGTGTGTATGTGTCATTCTTGGTCAATACAGTGTGGGTCTTGCTTTTTCTATGTTATGGCATATTATGATTACAACAGTAAGTGCATTGCACACATCAGGTATATGTGTTGCAAATATATATGTGTACATGTTCCCTTAATCAGTACATAGGTGTGACGCCTGCATACTACATGAATACATTTGTTGCCATTGACAGGTTGTGCCGCAGCTTCTCAGATCATAGGTCACATATGTATGTATGTGACAGGCCCATCAACTGTCATGATCCATGACCAAGGTCATCTGTGCCACACACACCCATGACAGTTACTTTACAGTAGTGTGAGTGAGGGTATATGCCTGGGGTATATGTCAGGCAAGTTCATACACAACAATGACTGCCAATAATGGGCAGTCTTTATAGGTGTACAACCACCTTGTGGATATGCATCCAGGCCTCTAATGTCTCATATGACACACCTTGGGACTCCACAATACCTATGGATATGTGGATACCAAGGGACACATGACATAACATGAGGCTGTATGTACACATTGGTACCCAACATACATGTTGAGGGCTACCACCTATGTGGTACTGACGGGATAGTAAGTACAGTACATGTGGATGACTATGCCATAGTTGGCTTACTGCTATACAGCATGTATCACATGACAGGCATCTGTCTGTATGATACCCTTGTGTAGGATATGTGTCCCATCTGGGGAATGGATTGTAGGCCACTGCATGCATTACCAGATGTGGATGGACACATCCCTAGTGTGTTTGCATGTACATAAGGGGGCTATATGCCAAACAGGTGTGGACACAGGAATGGGTGGCGGTAATTACCACTGGTTAGTGTTATAGTGTAGCACCGGAAGGATACAATTGTTACTGAGTTCCCTACGATTGTGTGTCATTTGTCAGGACATCATCCAATGATTGCTTGTAGTCATGCTGTTGAGGTTATGTATACTACCAAACCGCAAATCATTGACAGATACTAACAGTATCACCCACAGCATGGTGTCTACCCATGTCATACACACATGTCTACCCATGTTAGTACATAACTGTAGTAGAATGCATACTGGCCATTGAAAGATACTATGACATGTTAACAATGTGTACAACAGGATATGCCACATGTCCCATGTGTCCACTATGCACATACATACAGACAGTGCGCACCCACCATGTTCACAGATGTACACTTGCTAATCTGTACTGCACACATCACACACATACTGTCCACTCACTAACACATGATGGCAACACATTACACGTCAGCCAAGTGGCACATGGGTGGACAATACATAGTCAGACCTAACAGTGGTGTAAACAATGCTACATTGACAATCAGAGCTTTGATGAATAATGTCTGCTGAGATATACCTACAAGGATGTCATTACACTTTCCTGTTGACAACTTGCTAATATTGCTACACTGCTATAGTGTCACCCTGTGCATCAGCACCATGTTAGCCTGTTCCTCCATCAATGTTACAGATGACAGGAGGTGACACAGGTATCATCATATGCACATGGCGTTTTGTTGTTTGCCAGAGCCTGACATTGACCCATCCAATCGACATGTCTGTGTGTGTGTGTGTGTGTGTGTGTGTGTGTGTGTGTGTGTGTGTGTGTGTGTGTGTGTGTGTGTGTGTGTGTGTGTGTGGGACAACAGTACAGCATGGGCCAATGTTGATGTAATGTGTGTGTGTATGTGTGAGCCCTAGTTGTTTGGTTAATGTGTGTGTGTCTGCATGCACACAGCTCCACCATGTGGCTGCCATATACAGTAGTTTGTGGGACAGCCACAGACTGTACCTGCTAGGCTGTACAGATCACTGTCTCTGGCCACGGACACAGTACCTGTGCCTGGCAGGGGTGCTACGGACAGTATCGGGTACCAACCCTGACTGGGTACTGTCCTCAGAGGCAGAGGTGGGATGACTGGACCCATGTCCCTGCTGGGAATGGCCAGAGCCACGTACATGTGGTCTACTGGGACGGTCAATGGACAGGTCAGCCCCATTGCTGGGGCTGGTACTGCCACTACGGGAGCGGCTGTGAACCGGGGGCTGTCCGTGACCACTGCCAGCTGTTGCAGTTGCTGGCATGCGTCGACATCACAACCGTCCTGCACGGTCCTGGCTCATGGATGACATATTGTGGAGGGCATCTAATGTCTCTCTCCAACGTCTATCAATGACCTCGGTGCAAGTCTGGATGGCACCAGCAAGGTCACGGATGCTGTCATTGATAGCGGTGTAATGTGCCCTCTGCGCCCTAAGTCTCTGCCTGGTGTAACGTTCCATACGTGCCTGAGCCTGCATTACAGCCTGGAACATGCTAGACGTCGTAAGACCAGTGAGGGCATGCCTGCCAGGGGCAATATGACCAGCGGTGCTCTCCCGAGAACCCCTGGGCCTCCACCTATGTGGTACCGTTCCAGGTATACAGCTATGTCTGCTGTGAGGGGATGCAAGTGCCATGGGTACAACACCCTCCTGGTCAGTGCCAACTGTATGCTGTCCCTCGCCTATGGCCATTGGTGGTGGGGGATGTATTGGCAGTATGAGTGTGTGCATAGATGGGGTTGAACACTGTGTACTGTCGATTGGTGGACCGACGACAGACCCTGTCAAACCTTCCTGTGTCAAAATACATGTCTCATCATCAGCACTATTCGTGGCACTGGCTTCAGGTTCCCTGCTGCATTCAGCCAGCCCTAACTCAGCACCTGTGAGAAGAAGACAGGAAACACACTTTACGGTCTGCACATGCACACATGCACACATGCACACACAAACACATGCACACATGCACAAATGAACACATGCACACATGCACAATAATACACTCCTCACAACAGCACATACACACACATACCAGCAATCCAACACATACTCTATAGTGGGTGAAGGTGGGTGTCAGTATCACAAGGTAAACAGTCACCACACACGTGTCAGCATGCAGAATATGTGTTGCACAAGACCATACAGTGCAAGTGTAGACACCCCAATGTAATGGCAGTATACATGGCTTTGTTGCAACTGTGTCATTGTTCAGTGATTGGCTACACCCTGGAACACAATTTGTACATGGATACAACATTGCTGTGCAGGTATTATCAGCTCTGCAATGCCCTGTGCACCATCATTCACAAGTATACATGCCATGGCTGCATGTGTTATCTGTGTGACACATAGATAGCAATGTCTGAGTACAGTGTCTGTGTCCAAAGCAGATAATAGTGGGCACAGGTGTAGCCCATGCATGCTATATACACACACGGGACGATTGCCGCATGTTGACATGAAGGTATCCCAATGCTCTACATGGCCAGTGTACAGTGTTTATGGTGAGTGTGGGACATATTGCAGATATGTCGGTGCCACATATGGCATGGCATGCTACACGACTGCAACATTAAACACCACACATACCCAATGTGTTTCAAGTGACCTATACACCCACTAGCATTCCAGGACATATATGTGACACTTTGTTTGGATGGATACTGCTGTGCATATTGTGTATACTGGCATATGTAAGCACACACACAACATGCTATGCATATTGTGTATAGGTGCATACTTTTGCACACACACACAACATTGAGGTGCAAAGCAATGACTGCTATGAGTAGTACTGTGGTCACTGTAACTGGATGGGATGTAGTACCCTGTGCCATCATCAACATGCATCCTGTGGTCAAGACCACCACCTAGCATGCTGTACCTGAACTGCAGTGCCGTGGCTACATTCACAATTACACAGACACCTTGTACAAGGGTGTGTGAGGTGACCAATAGGGAGCGTTGCCTAACATGACTGTGTTATGTGTTGCAGAGTGTTGCACACACCCATGATAGGACTGTACCCCTGAGGTACAGCATGTATGTGTGCAAGACATGTGGGATACTGACGTGTGACCTTACAGTGGGTGTGATGGAAAATGTAGCATGTTTTCATGTACTGCGTATGATAAACATGCTCTGTTGTGTACAGCTGTAGCAACTACACATATCTAAGGTGCAGTACAGTGTTGCCACACTTGTGTCTGCTGCACTGTGCAGTGTATGTGATTGAGGCAGCTACTGACTTTAATGAGATGATTAATGTCTCACAGCAAACATGGACAGCATGCATTATGCATAGGTGTGTTACGTGTACATGGCTTACACCTCACCTATGACATGCACATTTCATTGCCAATATTAAAGTGTTAACACACTCACCAGCATGTACCATCTGCCCTGCTGTCACACCAGAGGGGCCTACAAGAATATGACACAGTTTATCAGTGGCCACAACTGTGGCATTGCTACCGTGAGTGAGTGCGCTAATCTACAGTTGAACAACAGTCAACAGTCACAGGTGTGGAGATACTATTCTGAATATCAGTATTGCACATGAGAGGCAGCACAACTGCTAAACACACAGTACACATCTCACATAAGCATATTCTAACAATACAGGTAACAGTAGTCTACAGCTAGGGCATATTACCTGCACGCTCCATGTCGTCCTGCTGGGTAGCTCCGGCCTCCATGATGACACATGCATGATGTTGTTGCTGCTATAGGCCAGGAGCCACCATGCTTAGGAGCAGCTCCTCCACTCTGGTGAGGGGGGGATGTATGGGCGCCCCACCACCTGTGGCAAGCTGTTGCCTATGGATATCAGATGCATGCCGCAAGACATGTCTAATTAATTCACTGCAGTGATGGTGTACCTGCTCATATGTCCGGTTATGCATGCCTATGTCATTTACCCGGCGAACAAGATCTTGCCACAGTGCAGTACACTCATGCTGGTGCTGGCCGTCCCTGGAAAAAAGCAGGGTATAGTGCTGAACCAGGCTGTGGTGGATTTCCTGTTCCTCTGCAGCTGTGTAGCAGGGGTTCCTGTGATGAGCCATAAGATGGGAAAACAAGTAAACGATATGTGTGAGCAAGTCATGTGGCACACTTAACATTATGAAGTACAGATATCACTTAACTGCCAGATATAGCATCTGTCTGTCTATCAGAGGATACACACATGCAATACCACATATCAGTGCTCAGCCCACAACTGCCTGACAGTGGCTGCCGCACTCCATACAACAAACCAGTATACACCAGTACTCGGCACACTGTATGGGATACAATGCACAACCTCACACTGGGGGTATATATCAAGCTAATGCATGACGAATATTGTCATCCAATGCAATGAATGTAATGTACAGTTACAGTATCAACAGTAAACCACCCTAGTCTTTGATGCCATACCCCTACCTAACATATGTGCACGGTTGTTAATATAGCTGGCATACTGCTGTAACAGAGTATACATGTTGCTAGGTACCCCCACATACCCTGTAACACACGTGATTGCGGCCATGGTACAGGCATTATTACACGTACATTAGACATACATACAACACACAAATGTATGCCAACACAGATGAGCATTACCTGTGTACCATATAGTACTGTGTGCCCCTACTTACAGATACCTATGCCTGAGGAATGTAATCTGTGCAGACTACAGGAAACACACAAGACAGTGATACCAGGGAATGTGAACATACACCATACTGTGGAGTTTAGGCCTACAGCTTCAGGTAGTACAACAGTTCATATGTGACCTGGATTCACCAGCAGTACCACTTACTGAGCATACATGTATTGCTTCAGCCTACAATGGGACACCACAGTCATACACAAGGTACTACTTAACAACTTATGCCATCCTACTATGTCTGCATCCCAATAACTGACACATCTTTCTCTGCCCTCGCACATAGGACACAAACTACCATGACAGACACAACCTCACGCTAAGCTATCACACCTTTACAGACCTTGCAGGCAGTCAGTATCACACTCATTCCACCTCACACAGCTGGTATTGCACTGTGTACATGTGTGTGCGCATTGTGTCATAGGTAGGTACTGCGCTATTGGCCCGGGGCATGAAGCAGCCTAGCCATATGCTACCCTGCCATTTGACACACATGTAATGTGAATACACTTGCTCCTGTCAAACGGATACACAGAGGTGACTCCCAGGGCATATTACCAATCTCCATAACATTCATCAGGGGTATGAATGACATCTACTAATGAGGAGCCTTGTTTATTAATGCTGGGTAGTTTAGACAAGAGTATGGCATATTTGTGTATAGGAACCTGTACCTCCAGCATGTGCTGTTTAGTGCATTGACAAGGATTAGGGCCCTAGGTCATGTAGCCCGGAGGGATTGTGAGGTGTTGTCATGGTGGTTGGCCGACTGCTATGGGTGTGACATACCTCTGTATGTCCGGCAGTGGTAACCTCTGTGTAGGACGTATGCAATGCACTCTAGCTGTGGTTTTGTGAGTCAGTCTGCATAGGGCATGTGTTTGGGGCAGTGTCACTCTTTGTTAGGTATGTCTGTGGCCTTTCCACTTGCTGTGGTTGTCATGTGAGGTACATACCACATGGGGCATTGTGAGGAGTAGGGGGTACACTGACCTATATTTCCCTATATGACACACCTTTTGTGATGACATGTACCACATAAGAGGGATTACAAGACTAGTGTTGGACTGTGAATAGCAGAGGGGAGGCTACTGTACACCTGTGTCCCATGTTCCCTTCTGACACCTTCAGTGTTAGGCAGGCAACCACCTATCTGGTAGTTAGTGGATAAAGTTTTTTGGAATGGGGTATGGTACTGCAGTATCAACACTGATGTTCAGTCAATGTGTTGGTCACCAGGCACCTGTTGCAGTACGTCTGACCCCGTGCCTCCCTCTCTCACTCTATATATATATATATATATATATATATATATATATATATATATATATATATATATATAAATATATATATATATATATATATATATATATATATATATATATATACATATATATATATATATATATATATATATATATATATGAATATATATATATATATATATATATATATATATATATATATATATATATATATATATATATATATATATATATATATATATATATATATATATATATATATATATATATATATATATATATATGTGTATATATACATATACATATCTATATATGTATCTCTCTCTCTCTCTCTCTCTCTCTCTATGTATATATATATATATATATATATATATATATATATATATATATATATATAGACATACCTATACATATCCGGATATATCCATATATATCTGTATATATATATATCTCTGTATATATCTATATATCTACATATATCTATATATGTATATATCTATATATCTCCATATATCTATATAGCTATATATCTCCATATATCTATATATTTATATATCTACATATCTATATATGTACATATCTATATATCTGTATACATGTATATATCTATATCTATATATATATATAGATATATATATATATATATATATACGTATCTCTCTCTCTCTCTCTATATATATATATATATATATATATATATATATATATATATATATATATACACATATCTACAGGTATATATACACATACTTGTAAACATCCATTGCTGTACATATACATGCACATACAGGCACATATACTGGCCACCTTTCATGTTGGGAATATCAAGCATTAAACAGTTGTGAGACATACAGTTATGTAATAATATTGCACAGTGTTGTGCGGAATGCATTTTGCTGTCCTCAGGCCATATACCTGTAGCAGGCCTCACTGGCTCAGTCCCACAGCATTTAACCACCACATGACATATACCTGCACTGCTTGCTGTTTTCAATGCCACACACTACAACCTACATAGATATGTGCACATAGCAACCTTCAACTACATATATATGTCTAGCCTTCACTAACAGTTGCAGTATGTCCCTTGCCCTATGCACATCTGCATTTACATATAGATACGGACTGTGCCCACATATGGAGGGTTCACAGTATGTACAGTACCCTTCAGACACATCATTCGGATGCCAGCAAATACATATCTGTTACATGCCTTACCTTTGTATTTCTCACCTGTGTCTGTTGTATCTGTTGACATTTATTTGTCTTTTTAAATATTTTTTTTGCGTCTCCAAACACCTCTGTTTGTTCGTCTGTCTGTCTGCCTGTCTGTCTCTCTCTCTCGCTTGCTTTCTCTCTCTCCATATGCTGCAATGATATTATTGCATGTGTGGACAGCAAGTACCGGCTGCTTTTGTAGGTATCTGCACATGTGCATGTGATGGCCTCTGCACCAATTGGTGCCCACCATTTACTAATTGCATGTAGCCTGCTGTGTGCTAATTGCAGTTCTCACTGTGATTCCAGGACACTGCTATAAAATGATAGGTTAGGTAGGCATAGGCCTTTCAGTTTTGCAAGGTGGGGACCATGCCTGTTTGCTGTGGACACTGTTGTGTGAGTCAGAAGGTTGGTATATGTCTCATATCTGAAGCTGGGTTGTAGCCAGTGAAATGCATGTTGTACTGAAACCTGACTGTTGCTTCTTTCAGTACACTCTTCTCAGTGTGTCAGTTTACTCACACCTCCTAATGCTAACACTGGATACATGGGGGTATGTACTTTCTTTTGGAATTAGGGAATTAACTAGCATACAACAGTGGTTATTGCAATGTATTGCTCTGGCTTTCCTATTTCCCCTTTACATTCACTCCTTGTAATGCATGTTATATTTCTGTCTTGAAATGTATTGCTCTGGCTTTCCTATTTTCCCTTTACATTCACTTCTTGTAATGCATGTTATATTTCTGTCTTGAAATGTATTGCTCTGGCTTTCCTATTTTCCCTTTACATTCACTCCTTTTAATGCATGTTATATTTCTTGCAGCACCAAGTTATTGCATGTCTTCTGTGGCTTAGTGGTATGTCATTCAGACTGGTGAGTCCAAGGTGTGGGGTTTGAGACTGACAAGGATATTTTATTTTGCTGCTGAGCAGTACAAGGGCCTTGTCATACAGAGTGACTAAGGCACTTTTAAGCAGTTGTAAGCAAGTTTGTGTGAGTTTGCGATGCTTAGCGATGCTTAGCTAAGCACATAAGCCTACACTCACACACTCACGTAAAGCGCTGCTAAACTCTGGGCAACTTTATTTAGCTGGGTAAAGCGCTGCTAAACTCTGGGCAACTTTATTTAGCTGGGTAAAATGATGTTAAACTCTGGGCAACTGTATTTAGCTAGGTAAAGCACTGCTTAAATACTTATATCAAATCAAAATGGTCATATCATACCATTCCACATAACCTGCTGGTAAAGCCCCACAGAACAAGATTTGTGTTATGGCATTCCTATTTTCCCTTTACATTCCCTCATAGTAATGCATAATATATTTATTACAGCACCAAGTTGTTGTATATCTGCTGTGGCTCAGTGGTAATTCATGCAGTGTAGTGTGTTCGGGGTTCGAGACTGACAGGGGTATTTTATTTTGCTGATGAGCAGACTACAGGCCTTGTCATAGATAGTGACTAAAGCACTTTTAAGCAGTTGTAAGTGGGTTTGCGTGAGTTTGCGCGACACTTAGCTACGCTTATCTACACTTAGCTAAGTGCATACAAGCGCACACCAGCTGACTACTGCTTAAAAGTGCGTACTCCCACGCACACCAGTGCTAATTTCTTTTAAAGAAAAGAAAATGGGGAAATAGGAAAGTGGTGAAAAAGGGAGCACAAAGAGAGTAGGACAGTAGGAAAACAAGCTCGGGATGTGCAGGAAGGATGTAGGGAAGGCCCATAGCTGCCCAATTCTTTACCAGCAACAGCTGTGCATATGTTAGAAATTTAGAGTGAGATTTGAAACTTCCACCCCTGAGAGAGGAGGGACAACAAAGTATGTTGTAGAGCCAATTGTAATTATCAGTTTACATGTCCAGCAGACATGTGTGTGAAATGGGCAGCTATGTATGGGGCTTAATTTTTTTGCGGGTACAGATTGCCTTTTTTTTATTTTTTTTTTTCAGGTAAGAGTGGAATGTGAGGTAAAGGAAGTAGGAATATTGAGGAAGGTGGGTTGGGGAGGTTAACAGGCAAGACAAACAAGAAGCATACAGGGGCAGAGTATGACACATATGGTGGGTACACACAATTGACAGGGCCGGATGTTTGGCTATCACAAGCCCATGAGCCCACAGATGGCAACAGTGGAACTGAGATCCTTACCCATGGGCAGTTACCACTGTGCCTTCACAGCCCAGGCCGAGACTGTGCTGTGGGCTGGATAGGAGGGCAGGCACACCCGTGAGTTGAACACTCTCACCTCAAGCTGGCATAGGGGATCAGTCACGGGCACGGAACGCCTGATCTCACCACGCACCACAGACCAGACCCTTTGGAGGTGAGTGGAGGCTCTCCTCCAGCTACGCTTGCGGGGGGGGGGTGAGCCCCATCCCCTGCAGCGCTTCCATCTGAAGGTGGCACAGGGCCACCGGAGGAGGAGGTCCCCGGCTGGGCACTGGTGCCAGGTGCAATCGCCAGCTGAGGTGGGAGATGTGGGTCCGCTGGGACCCGCCTTCCCAGTTGTCCTATGCTTAGCAGTATTTAATGCCATTTTGGGTTAGTAACAAACAACACCATTCCAAATTAGTTGTAACAGCATGCATTAGTATTCCCATTAACCAAACACACATGAATTCCAAACGTTGAACAGCAAGCATAACACATGCATATTTAGAATAACAGTGGACATTCCAACAGCATGCAGGGTTGATTGGTGGCAACAGGCCATCAGGTTTGGATATGTGAACAGGGCACATGCATCAACATACATGCAGATATGTATAAACCAACAGGACAAATGTCCATAGGAATTAATTGTGAATACACATACCCAGTTTGGTGTGGAATGGCATAATTTGTGAACATAACGTAGGGTGGTAAAATATTACATTAACAACTTAAAATACCTATACGTATACTGTACATTCCTACTAGATGCAGATATATATCCCCTACATGTATTAGTACAGTTCCCTGTATGTAACCTTAGAAATGTTGGTGATGGAGATGTTACTGCTACATTAATATACATTCCATTTGTATTCATATATGTTCATATCTGGCTGTGTTCAGGTAAAGTATCAATATATATCAAGCTAATGCATGACGAATATTGTCATCCAATGCAATGAATGTAATGTACAGTTACAGTATCAACAGTAAACCACCCTAGTCTTTGATGCCATACCCCTACCTAACATATGTGCACGGTTGTTAATATAGCTGGCATACTGCTGTAACAGAGTATACATGTTGCTAGGTACCCCCACATACCCTGTAACACACGTGATTGCGGCCATGGTACAGGCATTATTACACACACATTAGACATACATACAACACACAAATGTATGCCAACACAGATGAGCATTACCTGTGTACCATATAGTACTGTGTGCCCCTACTTACAGATACCTATGCCTGAGGAATGTAATCTGTGCAGACTACAGGAAACACACAAGACAGTGATACCAGGGAATGTGAACATACACCATACTGTGGAGTTTGGGCCTACAGCTTCAGGTAGTACAACAGTTCGTATGTGACCTGGATTCACCAGCAGTACCACTTACTGAGCATACATGTATTGCTTCAGCCTACAATGGGACACCACAGTCATACACAAGGTACTGCCAACAACTTATGCCATCCTACTATGTCTGCATCCCAATAACTGACACATCTTTCTCTGCCCTCGCACATAGGACACAAACTACCATGACAGACACAACCTCACGCTAAGCTATCACACCTTTACAGACCTTGCAGACAGTCAGTATCACACTCATTCCACCACACAGCTGGTATTGCACTGTGTACATGTGTGTCGCATTGTGTCATAGGTAGGTACTGGCGCTATTGGCCCGGGGCATGAAGCAGCCTAGCCATATGCTACCCTGCCATTTGACACACATGTAATGTGAATACACTTGCTCCTGTCAAACGGATACACAGAGGTGACTCCCAGGGCATATTACCAATCTCATCCATAACATTCATCAGGGTATGAATGACATCTACTAATGAGGAGCCTTGTTTATTAATGCTGGGTAGTTTAGACAAGAGTATGGCATATTTGTGTATAGGAACCTGTACCTCCAGCATGTGCTGTTTAGTGCATTGACAAGGATTAGGGCCCTAGGTCATGTAGCCCGGAGGGATTGTGAGGTGTTGTCATGGTGTGGTTGGCCGACTGCTATGGGTGTGACATACCTCTGTATGTCGGCAGTGGTAACCTCTGTGTAGGGCGATGCAATGCACTCTAGCTGTGGTTTTGTGAGTCAGTCTATAGGGCATGTGTTTGGGGCAGTGTCACTCTTTGTTAGGTATGTCTGTGGCCTTTCCACTTGCTGTGGTTGTCATGTGAGGTACATACCACATGGGGCATTGTGAGGAGTAGGGGTACTGACCTATATTTCCTATATGACACACCTTTTGTGATGACATGTACCACATAAGAGGGATTACAAGACTAGTGTTGGACTGTGAATAGCAGAGGGGAGGCTACTGTACACCTGTGTCCCATGTTCCCTTCTGACACCTTCAGTGTTAGGCAGGCAACCACCTATCTGGTAGTTAGTGGATAAAGTGTTTTGGAATGGGGTATGGTACTGCAGTATCAACAGTGATGTTCAGTCAATGTGTTGGTCACCAGGCACCTGTTGCAGTACGTCTGACCCCCGCCTCCTCTCTCACTCTATATATATATATATATATATATGTATATATGTATATATATATATACATATACATAAATATATATATATATATATATATATATATATATATATATGTATATACATATATACATATACATATATATATATGAATATATATACATATATATACATATATGAATATATATACATATATACACATATATATATATATATATATATATATATATATATATATATATATGAATATATATATATATATATATATATATATATATATGAATATATATATATATATATATATATATATATGGTTCTACCTGACATAGCCGAAACCACACAACACCGACAACCACATCACCGACACCACATATTCGACAATCCATAAACACGAAACCACACATAACCGACAACGAAATAACCGACGGTACACAAACACGAAACCCCATACACTGCACACACCACAATAACAATTATTAAAAAAAAACACATCCCCATTCCACAACCACACACACAACACAAGCATACACCAAAAATCCTTACAAGCCCACACTAACCTTACCCTAACCCTAAGGTCCGTCACTGCACTTTCGCACTTACCTACCCGCCTCCTAACCCTAACTCACTTAACCGCCCTATCGGCTCCCTTAACCCTAACTCACTTAACCCACCCCTATCGCCTCCCTAACCCTAACTCACTTAACCCCACCCCTATCGCCTCCCTACCCTAACTCATACTTAACCCACCCTATCGCCCTAACCCTAACTCACTTAACCCACCCAATTTCATCCCCACAGACCCGTCAATCTCCACACTTACCTGCCTGCACCCTAACGTCCGTCACTACCGCATACCACACAGCCTTTCCCCATGTGGCATCCTCGGCGTTGGTGTTGTCATCCGTCGTGTCGGTCTTCTGCATTGTCGATGTTCATTCTGCCACTCGCGATTCGCTGGTCTTCTTCACTTTCTTCTGGAGCTCAGTTCGATGTCGGTCTTCTGCGCTGTCGACGAAGTCAGGTAGAACCATATATACATATACATATCTATATATGTATCTCTCTCTCTCTCTCTCTCTATGTATATATATATATATATATATATATATATATATATATATATAGACATACCTATACATATCCGGATATATCCATATATATCTGTATATATCTATATATCTCTGTATATATCTATATATCTACATATATCTATATATGTATATATCTATATATCTCCATATATCTATATAGCTATATATCTCCATATATCTATATATTTATATATCTACATATCTATATATGTACATATCTATATATCTGTATACATGTATATATCTATATCTATATATATATATAGATATATATATATATATACACGTATCTCTCTCTCTCTCTATATATATATATATATATATATATATATATATATATATATATATATATATATATACACATATCTACAGGTATATATACACATACTTGTAAACATCCATTGCTGTACATATACATGCACATACAGGCACATATACTGGCCACCTTTCATGTTGGGAATATCAAGCATTAAACAGTTGTGAGACATACAGTTATGTAATAATATTGCACAGTGTTGTGCGGAATGCATTTTGCTGTCCTCAGGCCATATACCTGTAGCAGGCCTCACTGGCTCAGTCCCACAGCATTTAACCACCACATGACATATACCTGCACTGCTTGCTGTTTTCAATGCCACACACTACAACCTACATAGATATGTGCACATAGCAACCTTCAACTACATATATATGTCTAGCCTTCACTAACAGTTGCAGTATGTCCCTTGCCCTATGCACATCTGCATTTACATATAGATTTGGACTGTGCCCACATATGGAGGGTTCACAGTATGTACAGTACCCTTCAGACACATCATTCGGATGCCAGCAAATACATATCTGTTACATGCCTTACCTTTGTATTTCTCACCTGTGTCTGTTGTATCTGTTGACGTTTATTTGTCTTTTTAAATATTTTTTTGCGTCTCCAAACACCTCTGTTTGTTCTGCCTGTCTGTCTGCCTGTCTGTCTCTCTCTCGCTTGCTTTCTCTCTCTCCATATGCTGCAATGATATTATTGCATGTGTGGACAGCAAGTACCGGCTGCTTTTGTAGGTATCTGCACATGTGCATGTGATGGCCTCTGCACCAATTGGTGCCCACCATTTACTAATTGCATGTAGCCTGCTGTGTGCTAATTGCAGTTCTCACTGTGATTCCAGGACACTGCTATAAAATGATAGGTTAGGTAGGCATAGGCCTTTCAGTTTTGCAAGGTGGGGACCATGCCTGTTTGCTGTGGACACTGTTGTGTGAGTCAGAGGGTTGGTATATGTCTCATATCTGAAGCTGGGTTGTAGCCAGTGAAATGCATGTTGTACTGAAACCTGACTGTTGCTTCTTTCAGTACACTCTTCTCAGTGTGTCAGTTTACTCACACCTCCTAATGCTAACACTGGATACATGGGGGTATGTACTTTCTTTTGGAATTAGGGAATTAACTAGCATACAACAGTGGTTATTGCAATGTATTGCTCTGGCTTTCCTATTTCCCCTTTACATTCACTCCTTGCAATGCATGTTATATTTCTGTCTTGAAATGTATTGCTCTGGCTTTCCTATTTTCCCTTTACATTCACTTCTTGTAATGCATGTTATATTTCTGTCTTGAAATGTATTGCTCTGGCTTTCCTATTTTCCCTTTACATTCACTCCTTTTAATGCATGTTATATTTCTTGCAGCACCAAGTTATTGCATGTCTTCTGTGGCTTAGTGGTATGTCATTCAGACTGGTGAGTCCAAGGTGTGGGGTTTGAGACTGACAAGGGTATTTTATTTTGCTGCTGAGCAGTACAAGGGCCTTGTCATACAGAGTGACTAAGGCACTTTTAAGCAGTTGTAAGCGAGTTTGTGTGAGTTTGCGCGATGCTTAGTGATGCTTAGCTAAGCACACATAAGCCCACACTCACACACTCACGTAAAGCACTGCTAAACTCTGGGCAACTTTATTTAGCTGGGTAAAGAAGTGCTGCTAAACTCTGGGCAACTTTATTTAGCTGGGTAAAGCGCTGCTAAACTCTGGGCAACTGTATTTAGCTAGGTAAAGCACTGCTTAAATACTTATATCAAATCAAAATGGTCATATCATACCATTCCACATAACCTGCTGGTAAAGCCCCACAGAACAAGATTTGTGTTATGGCATTCCTATTTTCCCTTTACATTCCCTCATAGTAATGCATAATATATTTATTACAGCACCAAGTTGTTATATATCTGCTGTGGCTCAGTGGTAATTCATGCAGTGTAGTGTGTTCGGGGTTCAAGACTGACAGGGGTATTTTATTTTGCTGATGAGCAGACTACAGGCCTTGTCATAGATAGTGACTAAGGCACTTTTAAGTAGTTGTAAGTGGGTTTGCGTGAGTTTGTGCGACACTTAGCTACGCTTATCTACGCTTAGCTAAGTGCACACAAGCGCACACCCGCTGACTACTGCTTAAAAGTGCTTACTCCCACTAACACCCGTGCTAATTTCTTTTAAAGAAAAGAAAATGGGGAAATAGGAAAGTGGTGAAAAAGGGAGCAGAAAGAGAGTAGGACAGTAGGAAAACAAGCTCGGGATGTGCAGGAAGGATGTAGGGAAGGCCCATAGCTGCCCAATTCTTTACCAGCAACAGCTGTGCATATGTTAGAAATTTAGAGTAAGATTTGAAACTTCCACCCCTGAGAGAGGAGTGAGGACAACAAAGTATGTTGTAGAGCCAATTGTAATTATCAGTTTACATGTCCAGCAGACATGTGTAATAATAGGCAGCTATGTATGGGGCTTAATTTTTGGGTACAGATTGCCTTTTTTTTTTTTTTCAGGTAAGAGTGGAATGTGAGGTAAAGGAAGTAGGAATATTGAGGAAGGTGGGTTGGGGAGGTTAACAGGCAAGACAAACACAACAAGAAGCATACAGGGGCAGAGTATGACACATATGGTGGGTACACACAATTGACAGGGCGGATGTTTGCTATCACTGCCCATGAGCCCACAGATGGCAACAGTGGAACTGAGATCCCACCCATGGGCAGTTACCACTGTGCCTTCACAGCCCAGGCGAGACTGTGCTGTGGGCTGGATAGGAGGGGCAGGCACACCCGTGAGTTGAACACTCTCACCTCAAGCTGGCATAGGGGATCAGTCACGCGGGCGCCTGATCTCACTCACGCCACCACAGACCAGACCCTTTGGAGGGTGAGTGGAGGCTCTCCTCCAGCCGCTTGAGGGGGGTGAGCCCCATCCCCTGCAAGCCTTCCACCTGAAGGTGGCACAGGGCCACCTGAGGGAGGAGGTCCCGGCTGGGCACTGGTGCCAGGTGCACCGCCAGCTGAGGTGGGAGATGTGGGTCCGCTGGGACCCGCCTTCCAGTTGTCCTATGTTTAGCAGTATTTAATGCCATTTTGGGTTAGTAACAAACAACACCATTCCAAATTAGTTGTAACAGCATGCATTAGTATTCCCATTAACCAAACACACATGAATTCCAAGCGTTGAACAGCAAGCACTAACACATGCATATTTAGGAATAACAGTGGACATTCCAACAGCATGCAGGGTTGATTGGTGGCAACAGACCATCAGAGTTTGGATATGTGAACAGGGACCATGCATCAACATACATGCAGATATGTATAAACCAACAGGACAAATGTCCATAGGAATTAATTGTGAATACACATACCAGTTTGGTGTGGAATGGCATAATTTGTGAACATAGCGTAGGTGGTAAAATATTACATTAACAACTTAAAATACCTATAAAGTATACTGTACATTCCTACTAGATGCAGATATATATCCCTACATGTATTAGTACAGTTCCCTGTATGTAACCTTCAGAAATGTTGGTGATGGAGATGTTACTGCTACATTAATATACATTCCGATTTTGTATTTCGCGCCATATATGTTCATATCTGGCTGTGTTCAGGTAAAGTATCCCTACGAACTTTCGAACAGTTCATTGCATTCACAGTTCTAGCATACACTTTGGCATTTGTGGGATCCCACAAGCACAAGCTGCTCATATGCCGGATTATTTTATGCCATACATTACATGATATAGAGGCTGTTAGAGGACTATAAATATTCTTTTCTTGAGATAATTGGCGTTCCCATCAGCCAGTTTATATAGGCCCTAACAACTATGGATGTGCAAACATTTACCTAAATACAAACCTACTATCTCCGTAAAAAGTACGAGATTACATAGCTTCCCAACATATCCAAAATGTGGGATGGAGACAAACCCAGTCAGAGTACTTAGCCTTTATTAAAAACATTTCCTCTCTTTGGTTGTGGCTGTCTCATTCATTTTCCTGCTATGTAGTGCATGCGGCCTTTTAGTACTAGACTGCCTTTACACCTTGGTAGCTAAAACTTCTTTCTCGCTCTCTCACTTATTTTATATTTTCATTTCAGGATGTGTACTTAATTCAAACTGTTAGCTTATTTGTACTGAGTTACAACAAACCTTTCCAGCAGACTCACTTATTTCTATATGGCGTATGTACAAGGGGATGTATTCAAGACTTGTCTGTCGCTGATGATGGATTAGAACACTCATTTTTCAGGCTGGAAGCAGTTATCTGATATTACTAATACTGGTGTGGAAACTCTATTAGAGACTTTGTTTACTCTTTATTAATGGATTGTAAAATACTCTTTTCAGGCTGTATCACTTATCTGATCTTGAATACTAACAGCTTTGTTCTGAAGCATTTTGCCTTTATTTATGAGCCATGGCACTGGAACTCCCTTTTACAGGCTGTCTCACTTATATTCTATATAATAAATACCATTTCAGACATTACTAAGCTAACTCCGCTACAGGTAGCATAGCATTACCAGCCTATCAGCATAGGCTTGCGGCATTAAGCAGAAAGCGAACACCTGCGAAGCAGCGATAGTAAACGGAAGGGATGTTGGAACATGCCTATCCATACTATAGCGGGCTGGGGATGTAGCATTTCTTACATACTTAATGGCACGCGTTACTTAGTAGCCGGCATTGTAAGCATATGGCGGAAATCCTGGGATCCATCCGGTTCAGGTGTCGTTCTGCTTCGGCAGCTTCAGGGTCGCATGATGGTGGTGACGGACCTGCTCACCGATCCTGGGAAATGCCCTGCTTTCAAGTAAGATCATGTTAACAACTGGTTCCCTTCACTCTACCACCAGCTAACCGCCATTGAACTCCTGGCCTGCATGAGTGCGGCCTTCATGTTAGTGGACTAGGAGCCAAACCATATATTTAGACTCCTCAATGCCCTGACCTTTGCACTCTAAAGCCGGATTCACCCTCTCCTCAAATGCCTCTGCCATTCTGGCTGCAAGCTGGGTACACTGTCCTATTATAGACAGTATTCCCGCTTCATGGGCAAAACCATGCCTGCGCATTCCTGCACTTTTGCTTGATTGGCCATTTTAGAACACCCTAAGCTAACTGCAGACTCTGCTTAGTAATAGTTAATCTACCATTTCTATGCTCAACATGTGTATGCTAATAGTGGCTGTTTCTCTAACTATCATGCTCAAGTGGTTCTCTGTGCTTTGGTTATGATGCACAGGGTCTAGTTTTTGAACCTTGTCACTCTTTTATTTTAATACTGTGGGCAGGCTAGGGGTGTGGGCTGCATTTAGGCTAAACTCGTTTCATTTTCTCCCCGGGTGCCCTCATATGGTGCCTGGTTAGATCTTGGCTTTCGGCTTCTCAAGCGCCGGCCATTGCACTAGGTGCAGCGCTTTAAACTTTAGGCAGCTCTATTGTACTTAGGTAAAGTGGCTATTAGAAGCTATAGGCACCTCTGTTTAGCTGGGTAAAGTGCTGTGGAAGCTACTTGGAGAAACACTCTATTTGGCTGGAGTAGAGTGCTGTTAAACTTCTCGACACCCTCTGTTGGCCGGGTAATGCACTATTAAACTAAGGGAACCTCTTATACTTTGCTTGGGTAAAGCACTATTAAACTATGTGGGCAACCTCTGCTTTAGCCTAGGTAAAGCACTACTTAACAGCAGGCTATTATATATATAGATCCTTTAGTAAAATATATATTTTGTTCAACTGGATACATTGGCCATATTCACTGCTTCCAACAATAAAATTTTAATCATATGCTCATCTTAGTATTATTTTCCAAATACTTTTGATTTAAACCCCTTAAATAAGAAAAGTGGTGGGACTTGAACAAGGAATGCCTCCTCTTAGTAAAACTCTTCACCATTACACTATTGCAATTTAGATTAATTTGCATAAGTAGTTTCTTATATGCTTTCCTATTTTCCCTTTACATTCACTCATTGTAATGCATGTTATATTTCTGTATTGAAAAGTATTGCTCTGGCTTTCCTATTTTCTCTTTACATTCACTCCTTTTAATGCATGTTATATTTCTTGCAGCACCAAGTTATTGCATGTCTTCTGTGGCTTAGTGGTATGTCATTCAGACTGGTGAGTCCAAGGTGTGGGGTTTGAGACTGACAAGGGTATTTTATTTTGCTGCTGAGCAGTACAAGGGCCTTGTCATACAGAGTGACTAAGGCACTTTTAAGCAGTTGTAAGCGAGTTTGTGTGAGTTTGCGCGATGCTTAGCGATGCTTAGCTAAGCACACATAAGCCCACACTCACACACTCACGTAAAGCGCTGCTAAACTCTGGGCAACTTTATTTAGCTGGGTAAAGTGCTGCTAAACTCTGGGCAACTTTATTTAGCTGGGTAAAGCGCTGCTAAACTCTGGGCAACTGTATTTAGCTAGGTAAAGCACTGCTTAAATACTTATATCAAATCAAAATGGTCATATCATACCATTCCACATAACCTGCTGGTAAAGCCCCACAGAACAAGATTTGTGTTATGGCATTCCTATTTTCCCTTTACATTCCCTCATAGTAATGCATAATATATTTATTACAGCACCAAGTTGTTATATATCTGCTGTGGCTCAGTGGTAATTCATGCAGTGTAGTGTGTTCGGGGTTCAAGACTGACAGGGGTATTTTATTTTGCTGATGAGCAGACTACAGGCCTTGTCATAGATAGTGACTAAGGCACTTTTAAGTAGTTGTAAGTGGGTTTGCGTGAGTTTGTGCGACACTTAGCTACGCTTATCTACGCTTAGCTAAGTGCACACAAGCGCACACCCGCTGACTACTGCTTAAAAGTGCTTACTCCCACTAACACTGCGGCTAATTTCTTTTAAAGAAAAGAAAATGGGGAAATAGGAAAGTGGTGAAAAAGGGAGCAGAAAGAGAGTAGGACAGTAGGAAAACAAGCTCGGGATGTGCAGGAAGGATGTAGGGAAGGCCCATAGCTGCCCAATTCTTTACCAGCAACAGCTGTGCATATGTTAGAAATTTAGAGTAAGATTTGAAACTTCCACCCCTGAGAGAGGAGTGAGGACAACAAAGTATGTTGTAGAGCCAATTGTAATTATCAGTTTACATGTCCAGCAGACATGTGTGTGAAATGGGCAGCTATGTATGGGGCTTAATTTTTTTGCGGGTACAGATTGCCTTTTTTTTATTTTTTTTTTTCAGGTAAGAGTGGAATGTGAGGTAAAGGAAGTAGGAATATTGAGGAAGGTGGGTTGGGGAGGTTAACAGGCAAGACAAACAAGAAGCATACAGGGGCAGAGTATGACACATATGGTGGGTACACACAATTGACAGGGCCGGATGTTTGGCTATCACAAGCCCATGAGCCCACAGATGGCAACAGTGGAACTGAGATCCTTACCCATGGGCAGTTACCACTGTGCCTTCACAGCCCAGGCCGAGACTGTGCTGTGGGCTGGATAGGAGGGGCAGGCACACCCGTGAGTTGAACACTCTCACCTCAAGCTGGCATAGGGGATCAGTCACGGAACGCCTGATCTCACTACGCACCACAGACCAGACCCTTTGGAGGGTGAGTGGAGGCTCTCCTCCAGCTACGCTTGCGGGGGGGGTGAGCCCCATCCCCTGCAGCGCTTCCACCTGAAGGTGGCACAGGGCCACCGGAGGAGGAGGTCCCCGGCTGGGCACTGGTGCCAGGTGCAATCGCCAGCTGAGGTGGGAGATGTGGGTCCGCTGGGACCCGCCTTTCCAGTTGTCCTATGTTTAGCAGTATTTAATGCCATTTTGGGTTAGTAACAAACAACACCATTCCAAATTAGTTGTAACAGCATGCATTAGTATTCCCATTAACCAAACACACATGAATTCCAAACGTTGAACAGCAAGCATAACACATGCATATTTAGAATAACAGTGGACATTCCAACAGCATGCAGGGTTGATTGGTGGCAACAGGCCATCAGGTTTGGATATGTGAACAGGGCACATGCATCAACATACATGCAGATAAGTATAAACCAACAGGACAAATGTCCATAGGAATTAATTGTGAATACACATACCCAGTTTGGTGTGGAATGGCATAATTTGTGAACATAACGTAGGGTGGTAAAATATTACATTAACAACTTAAAATACCTATATGTATACTGTACATTCCTACTAGATGCAGATATATATCCCTACATGTATTAGTACAGTTCCCTGTATGTAACCTTAGAAATGTTGGTGATGGAGATGTTACTGCTACATTAATATACATTCCATTTGTATTCATATATGTTCACATCTGGCTGTGTTCAGGTAAAGTATCCTGCTACATTTGAACAGTTACGTACAGTTCTAGCAACACACTGACATTTGTGGGATCACAAGCACAAGCTGCTCATGTACCGGATTAACATGTACATACTATACATGAAACAGTTGAGGACTATAAATATTCTTCTGAGATACTGGCATTCCCATCAGCCAGTTTATATGGGCTTAGACAACTGTGGATGTTCAACATTTCATACAACCATACTATCTCCATAATGCAAGGGTACAACAACATATCCAAAATGTGGGATGGACACAGTCCAGGTATTGTACTTTATTAAAAACATTTCACTCTTTGGTTGTGGCTATCTCATTCATTTCCTTATGTAGTGCATGCAGTATACCTTTATTCCAGACTTCTTACACCTTTATTGGTAGCTTCAAACTCTTTCTCACGCTCTCTCACTTATTTTATATTTTCATTTCAGGATGGTACTTAATTCCAGGCTTTATTAACATTTATTACTGGGTTACAACAAACCTTTCCAGCTGACTCACTTATTTCATATGGCCGTATATACAAGGATGTATTCAAGACTTGTCTGTCCTTTATTGATGGATTAGAACACTCATTTTCAGGCTGAAGCAGTTATCTGATATTACAATACTGGTGGAAACTCTATTAGAGACTTGTTTACTCTTTATTAATGGATTAAAATACTCTTTTTCAGGCTGTATCACTTATCTGATCTTTGAATACTAACAGAAGCTTTATTCTAGGCTTATTTTACCTTTATTACTGGGTTACAACACTGAACTCTTTTACAGGCTGTCTCACTTATATTCTATAATAATACCAGCTGAATAATTACTAACCTGCCTGGTGGCATAGCATTACCAGCCTATCAGCATAGGCTTGCCGATTCGCAGAACGAACACCTGCAGCTGTAATATAAATGAAGGGATATTGGAACATACCTATCCATACTATAGGCTAGGATAGCATTTCTTACATACTTAATTACATGGATACTTAGTAGTGGGGCATTGGGCATATGACGGGCCTCCTGGATCCATCGGTTCAGTTGGTCCTCCTTTCGACGCTTCAGGTCCGCATGGTGGTGACGGACCTGCTCACCAGTCCTGGGAATGCCTGTGGCACTGGTAAGATCATGTGCCAACTGGTTCCATGCCTCTACCCTGTATGCTCCCCATTGAACCTGGCCCTGCATGAGTCGGCCTTCATGTTGGTGGACTAGGAGCCAAACCATATATTTAGACTCCTCAATGCCCCACCTTTGCACTCTAAAGCGATTACCCTCTCCGACGCCTGCCATCCTGACTGCAAGTGGGTACCACAATCTGTTATGGCGAGTATTCCCGCCTATGGGGCTTAAATATGCCGCATTTCCTGCACTTTTTTGTGATTGGCCGTTTTTGAAAATTCTAAGCTAACTGCAGACCTGCTTAGTAATGGTTAATCTACCATTTCTATGTATATGTATGCTAATAGTGGCTGTTTCTCCTAAGCTGTCATGGCTTAGTGGTTCTGTGCTTTGGTTATGATGCACAGGGTCCTGGTTTTGAACCTTGTCACTCTTTTATTTTAATACTGTCTAGACAGGCTAGGGGGTGTGGCTGCATTTAAGCAACCTAGCTCTACGTTTCTCCCCGGTGCCCTATGGTGCCCTGGTTGGCGCGGCTCGCTTCTCCGCGCAAACACATTGCACTGGGTACAGCGCTTTTAAACTTTGGGCAACTCTATTGCGCTGGGTAAAGTGCTATTAAACTATGGGCACCTCTGTTTAGCTGGGTAAAGTGCTATTAAACTATGGGCACCTCTGTTTAGCTGGGTAAAGTGCTATTAAACTATGGGCACCTCTGTTTAGCTGGGTAAAGCACTATTAAACTATGGGCACCTCTGTTTAGCTGGGTAAAGCACTATTAAACTATGGGCACCTCTGTTTAGCTGGGTAAAGCACTACTTAACAGCAGGCTATTATATATCTGGATCCTTTAAAAATATATATTTTGTTCACTGATACATTGGCCATTTCACTGCTTTTAATAAAATTTTAATCATATACGTCTGGTATTATTTCAAATACTGATTTAAAACATAAATAAGAAGAGGAGTGGTGGGACTTGAACCATGAATGCCTCCTCTTTGTGCGTACGCTCTACCATTACACTATTGCAATTTGGATTAATTTGCATAAGTAGTTCTTATATGCTCTTCAATGTCACAATTGCTAACTGTGGTTAAGCAATGGGCACACGTGCAAACAAGCGCAAATACGGGCAGCTATATTGTGGATTTAAAAAATATATATTTATTTGTTACGTTTTATAACTGTGATGGGGTTTACAGTGTCAGGGAGTGTGGTGTTGGATGCAAGTACATTTGAGCGAACTCGCTCTTGTCTGTTGACACTATGCTTTTTAAAACCTTGTAGGGGCATGGACCTTTAGACTGCTCGGCAGTCAGACACACCCCCTGCTTTCCTACTCAGTCCATGTAAGAGTTATAGATGAGTCAGCGTGCCCTCATGAATATTCATGGCACGCTGATGTCAATCCATTCATCTGCAGCCTCCGACTAAGACTTATTAAGTCTTACACGGAGGATTAGTAAATCCGGGGGAAAGTGAAGAAGACCGAATTACAGAGTCAGAAACATATGATTGAGAAGTGAAGTTCAGGGCAAAGTTAACAAGGATTAATACAGTGGTTTTGTTTTTATTGGCTAAAATGCAGTAACATATTTAGTTTTCACAACCTGACAAAATGTCATCAAATCAGTCAGACAGTTCTCAAGTCAGACATACAAAAGAGAGCTGATGTACTAAATATGCTTATCTTCTACACTCATTTAGGCAATAAAAAGAAGCATGGGCTTCTGAAGTCAATAATAATAACTCGGAACAGCAATTTAAATGGCTGTTCCACAAAAAAAAAAAATTCAAAACAGTAAATAAAGTGGGGGGCTGTGCTCCCCACACACCCCCTACTTAAATATACCAACTCTGAGATCGCACCACAGTGGAGGAAATGGCAAAATCCTGAAAACGGCCCAGCAATATTTTTTTCCCTGGGGAAAAAAAATCTCTGCTCCGACTGTTCAGGATTTTCAGCTTTTGTTTAAAGAGGGTCGATAAATCAGCACTCACTTTTTGAAGCATTTGCTGATTTAATATAGACCCATTATTGGGTCTATGTTAAATATACATGGGTACATGGAAAGTCAGCATCCTCATAAGCAAAGTATGAAAAAAAGTTGTGTTTTGATCTGTTGCATTGCTTCTGATGAATTCCAAACGTGTTGCTTTTCCTGTTACAGTTGTGCAGACAAACAAAACTCAGTAACTTTCCTGTCATTGATGGAAAATTTTATCTTGTCTTAATTGTGTTGCAGATGTGTAAAGAGAGATTGAGTTTGGTATCCAAAATTAGTTCCCTACAGTTGTAGTATCTGTCAACTAACTGGGCCAGATTCACAAATGCCTACCCTAAGTGCTGGGCACATGATAGCTCATGATTTCGTATTCATTAAATGGCTCTACACATACTGTAGAGCCTCAATACAAGGATAAATGGTAGAATAGGCTAAATAAATCATAAGTAGTTCAATTACATGCTAATTAACCAATCCAACATGGTGGAGCTATTCAGGAAACTATAAAGTAATTGTGTACTAAAAAAATGTTAGGGGTTGCTGCTGCCAATATTAACTTGTATGTTCAACAGGCTTCTATTCAAGATGTTGCTGTTGTCAGACTTCGGCCAAGAAGAAGGGTTTTTAAACCCCATTCAACTTGCTGTGGAGTATATGAAATAGAAATTGTACAGCTGTATCAGGTGGATAGGGAAGAACTAGGTAATATGGAAATCATGGAGCACTCATCCCAGTGGAAACAAAGCTATATGTAGCTTTGGGGTCTATATTAAAATAGTGAAATCTCACTTACGCAAATACCTAAACACCGACACATAAATAGCGAACCACAAAAACACCGACCGCAAAAACACAAACACTGAACGTCCTGAAACACGAAATTCGAAATATCGACTTGTCATAGTTGGCCCTTATCTGGTATAGCTCCCTAACATAAATGTGCAATAGTTAAGGACCTTAGGGTTAGGGTGCAGGTTAAGGTAAGTGCATACATAGTAATACATGAAACCTTTACTTTAGGGTTAAAAGTAGGGTTATGTTAAGTGTATGTATAGTAATATAGTTGTGTAGCTGAATGTATATGTAAATTATACTTTTCCCATAGTTGGGTGTTGTTTGTTTATAGTTAGATACATTTGTGTGCAGTGAATGTTTGATTAGAATATGGGATATATGGGTGAAGTGTAGATATGGAGAAGTGTGGATTATTTATTTTGTTTGGGTAGGTAGTACTTTTCCCATAGTTGGGTGTTGTTTGTTTATAGTTAGATACATTTGTGTGCAGTGTGAATGTTTGATTAGAATATGGGATATATGGGTGAAGTGTAGATATGGGGAAGTGTGGATTATTTATTTTGTTTGGGTAGGTAGTACGTAGCAGGCGGTGGGGTTGGCCAACTATGGCAATTTGATATTTCGAATTTCGCACTTCAGGACATTTGGTGTCTTCATGGTTCGCTATTTATGTGTCGGCATTTAGGTAGTCACGTAAGTGAGGTTTCGGTATTTTAATATAGACCCATAGCTTTGCATATACTAGCTGCAGGTACTTTCCAATGACCCACAGGGGATATATTAGGGATGTCACAGGCCTCAGTTTCTTGAAAATGACATCAGTTTCGAAATGTAATGTTGCAACATGCAAGGGAGCTTATTTGTTGCCCATGCACCCAGAGGAGAGAGCCCAAGAACCTTGCAGGAGTTTTATCCAGTAGCACACCTCTCTGAAATTTTGGGGACGACAGGTTGCACACACATAAAAATAAAATACCCACTTGGTGAACAGGGAAGGAGGAACATTAACAGGAAAGGATACTACTGTCAGGTTGTCTGGGATGGTCAAGGAATCACCTGCAATGTCCATGCAGGTAACCCAGGTAGTTTTTATGGTTCACACATATGTCACACCTGTGAGCTTTATACAAGGTTTGCTTGGGGTGACTTTCCACAAGGGCATCTGGGTGGGTGCAGGTTGTGCCCTGGAACCTTGGCTCATGACAACAATGAGAAACCCTCGCAACCCCACCTAGTAAGGATACAATTATGCACATGCTCAATTGAGGAATATCATAGAGCATGTATCTGGCTTGTTTAAAGCAAGGTTCTGGTGTTTAGTTGCATCAGGAGATGCACTGCAGCACAACCTAGCAACCACTGCTGAAATACTCACAGTCTGTGCCATGTTGCACAATATAATTCTCAGAAAACAGCTTTAACAAGGACAACTAGGGGCAGAGACAGATTTCAGTACCACAAGCAGGGCCAGCAGCTCCAGCAGATATAGATAAAGATTCTGAGGGAGAACCACAAGCTGCAGATGCTGCAGGCAGATGTAGGCATGCACAGTATGCCATGGCTCTGGCTAATTGGCAAAGGATAGCACACACTCTGACTACCTAGGTGAAAACCTAAGAGCCTAAGCACACACAAATTTTGCATGTGATGCCTGCAAGACTGCACAAGCTTTATTTAACCATGTAATGGTTGCGTTCATAGAGCATCATACAGGGACAACCCTGAAGGACACAACTTATAGCTGCAGTATTAGCAAGGTAAGTCTGGAACTTCTATGAAAAAAGAGTTATATAACTGATTATGCTCATATGCAAATTCTTACATATCCTAAATGATAGTCCCGAATGTGGAACATGTCCCAGGTGCACATTAATGTCAGTAATAGCTTAATTCTGATATTTGCAATATACGGTTATGGATTTTGCCCAATACTGTGCATCAAGCATTTCAGTTGACCACTGTATATAAACCAATGAGCAGATAAATGGTAGCATCATTTGCACAAGTATGACAGTAAGCAAGACTTAAACATCTACTCTGCTTGCATTGCTAAGAATACTAACACAGATGCAATTAGGGTAAACAATTACTTAACAATCATTCAAAACTGATTGTGAAAGATGAATAAAAACATTTCCTCTGCAATATATTTACATTAAAGCAAGGTTCTGAGCAAACAAGCATTATTTATCCACTCTGCATAAAACATATTTGCAACTAGAAGTCACAAAGAAATGTGCAAAGTGCAGGGCACAGTTATCATCACGTGGTCTGACTGGGGGGGGTATAGGAGGGCAAGCCTGACACCAAAGACGTGAGTGCGTGCAAGTAAAACAAAAATGTATTCCTTAAGTATCCAGCTGTTAGAGCCAGTAGCAAGATATGCATATCAGTCAACAGTACTGCTTAGATAACATGTGTGTGTGTGTGTGTGTGTGTGTGTGTGTGTGTGTGTGTGTGTGTGTGTGTGTGTGTGTGTGTGTGTGTGTGTGTGTGTGTGTGTGTGTGTGTGTGTGTGTGTGTGTGTGTGTGTGTGTGTGTGTGTGTGTGTGTGTGTGTGTGTGTGTGTGTGTGTGTGTGTCAGCATGAACATAATCAAACACTGTACTAGCACTACCTCCTGGCATCTTGGACAGGTGTGAGCCATGCATGGTGGACTAGTCAGTTCAGTGTCATCGTTAGCCCCAACCATGAGAACTACCTCTGCCAAGAGATGCTGCTAGTTCCATGAACCTGGATAGAAGTCAGGGAACTATCTGAATATGAGTGGCATCTACTGGATGAACTCTCATTATGACTATGTTCTGGACCATGATCACATGTCCTACCATGTCTGGGTATAGACACAGCAATTACTGATGGAGCAGTGGAAGTAGTGCCACTACAGCAGTGGGATCTTGCACAGCCACATTGTATATCTCTGGACAATGTGTCAGCTCTCCTGTCACATGAATGCCAACACTCCTCAGCAGACATTCCATTACAGCCTCTGCCTGATCCAGTGTGTCATTCGTCCTGTCCAAGGAGTCACCCATTTGGTTTAGGCAGTCCTGCATGTCATAATGCACAATGTTTAGTACTCACACTATCTCTTCTAAAGCCCTGGTGGAATACGCCTGTGCCTCCAAAACAGCCATACACATATGTTGCATAGCACCTATTAACACACCAATATCAGGAGGAGTGTAGACAGCAGACATCTGACCAGCACTTATTCCAACCCAACTGTGAGGCCTTCACCCTCATGATGGCTACCAGGAGAATCAACCAATTGTGTAACCAGAGTAACCACACCACTCTGATCAACTCTGTCACCCTCAACTTGTTCTACGCCTGAGGTCTCTGTGTCATGGATATGTGTAAGCATACAGATTGTGCCCAAAATAGGGCCAGGGTAGGTTCCAGGCACAACCAAAACATCAGACTGACCCACTGCATACAATAAATTGTGCTTCTTTACTG